>NW_022148211.1:0-35118 GCF_901933205.1 Camarhynchus parvulus
CCAGCGTTGGCACTGGTGCCAGTTTGGGTCTGGGAGGCATCCTCGCGTATCGCCGATTTTCAGGAGCCAGCCCGGCCACTCTGGGGCCTATGGCCCCAAACATAAACAACGGGCCTTTCCCTCTGAAACAAAACTCACCAGCCCGGTCCTTGATGGCAGATTGTGGGACTCCGTTGGCACTATCAAACCAGCCCGAGTTGGCACTGGTGCCAGCTTGGGTCTGGGAGGCATTCTGCGTATTAAGTATTTTCAGGAGCCAGCAGACCCTCCGGGCCTATGGCCCCAAACATAAACAACGGGCCTTTCCCTCTGAAACAAAACTCACCAGCCCCGGTCCTTGATGGCAGATTGTGGGACTCTGTTGGCACTATCAAACCAGCCCGAGTTGGCACTGGTGTTGCCAGCTTGTGTCTGGGAGGCATCCTCGGGCCTATGGCCCCAAACATAAACAACGGGCCTTTCCCTCTGAAACAAAACTCACCAGCCCGGTCTTTGATGGCAGATTGTGGGACTCCGTTGGCACTATCAAACCAGCCCGAGTTGGCACTGGTGCCAGCTTGGGTCTGGGAGGCATCCTGCGTATCAGCGGATTTTCAGGAGCCAACCCGACCACTCGGGCCTATGGCCCCAAACATAAACAACGGGCCTTTCCCTCTGAAACAAAACTCACCAGCCCGGTCCTTGATGGCAGATTGTGGGACTCTGTTGGCACTATCAAACCAGCCCGAGTTGGCACTGGTGCCAGCTTGGGTCTGGGAAGGCATCCTGCGTATCCGCCGATTTTTCAGGAGCCAGCCCGGCCACTCTGGGCCTATGGCCCCAAACATAAACAACGGGCCTTTCCCTCTGAAACAAAACTCACCAGCCCGGTCCTTGATGGCAGATTGTGGGACCCGTTGGCACTATCAAACCAGCCCGAAGAGTTGGCACTGGTGCCAGCTTGGGTCTGGGAGGCATTCTCGCGTATTAGGGATTTTCAGGAGCCAGCCGACCACTCGGGCCTATGGCCCCAAACATAAACAACGGGCCTTTCCCTCTGAAACAAAACTCACCAGCCCCGGTCCTTGATGGCAGATTGTGGGACTCCGTTGGCACTATCAAACCAGCCCGAGTTGGCACTGGTGCCAGCTTGGGTCTGGGAGGCATTCTGCGTATCGCCCGATTTTCAGGAGCCAACCCGACCACTCCGGGCCTATGGCCCCAAACATAAACAACGGGCCTTTCCCTCTGAAACAAAACTCACCAGCCCAGGGTCCTTGATGGCAGATTGTGGGACTCCGTTGGCACTATCAAACCAGCCCGAGTTGGCACTGGTGCCAGCTTGGGTCTGGGAGGCATCCTGCGTATCGCCCGGATTTTCAGGAGCCACCCGGCCACTCGGGCCTATGGCCCCAAACATAAACAACGGGCCTTTCCCTCTGAAACAAAACTCACCAGCCCGGTCCTTGATGGCAGATTGTGGGACTCCGTTGGCACTATCAAACCAGCCAGCGTTGGCACTGGTGCCAGTTTGGGTCTGGGAGGCATCCTGCGTATCAGCGGATTTTTCAGGAGCCAACCCGACCACTCGGGCCTATGGCCCCAAACATAAACAACGGGCCTTTCCCTCTGAAACAAAACTCACCAGCCCCGGTCCTTGATGGCAGATTGTGGGACTCCGTTGGCACTATCAAACCAGCCCGAGTTGGCACTGGTGCCAGCTTGGGTCTGGGAGGCATCCGCGTATCGCCCGATTTTCAGGAGCCAGCCGGCCACTCCGGGCCTATGGCCCCAAACATAAACAACGGGCCTTTCCCTCTGAAACAAAACTCACCAGCCCGGTCTTTGATGGCAGATTGTGGGACTCCGTTGGCACTATCAAACCAGCCCGAGTTGGCACTGGTGCCAGCTTGGGTCTGGGAGGCATCCTGCGTATCGGGGATTTTCAGGAGCCAGCCGGCCACTCGGGCCTATGGCCCCAAACATAAACAACGGGCCTTTCCCTCTGAAACAAAACTCACCAGCCCCGGTCCTTGATGGCAGATTGTGGGACTCCGTTGGCACTATCAAACCAGCCCGAGTTGGCACTGGTGCCAGCTTGGGTCTGGGAGGCATCCTGCGTATCGCGCCGATTTTCAGGAGCCAACCCGGCCACTCGGGCCTATGGCCCCAAACATAAACAACGGGCCTTTCCCTCTGAAACAAAACTCACCAGCCCGGTCCTTGATGGCAGATTGTGGGACTCCGTTGGCACTATCAAACCAGCCCGAGTTGGCACTGGTGCCAGCTTGGGTCTGGAAGGCATCCTGCGTATCGCCGATTTTCAGGAGCCAACCCGGCCACTCGGGCCTATGGCCCCAAACATAAACAACGGGCCTTTCCCTCTGAAACAAAACTCACCAGCCCCGGTCTTTGATGGCAGATTGTGGGACTCACGTTGGCACTATCAAACCAGCCCGAGTTGGCACTGGTGCCAGCTTGGGTCTGGGAGGCATCCTGCGTATCGCCGATTTTCAGGAGCCAGCCGGCCACTCTGGGGCCTATGGCCCCAAACATAAACAACGGGCCTTTCCCTCTGAAACAAAACTCACCAGCCCCGGTCCTTGATGGCAGATTGTGGGACTCTGTTGGCACTATCAAACCAGCCCGAGTTGGCACTGGTGCCAGCTTGGGTCTGGGAGGCATCCTGCGTATCGCGCCGATTTTCAGGAGCCAGCCCGGCCACTCGGGCCTATGGCCCCCAAACATAAACAACGGGCCTTTCCCTCTGAAACAAAACTCACCAGCCCCGGTCCTTGATGGCAGATTGTGGGACTCCGTTGGCACTATCAAACCAGCCCGAGTTGGCACTGGTGCCAGCTTGGGTCTGGGAGGCATCCTGCGTATAGGGATTTTCAGGAGCCAACCCGGCCACTCGGGCCTATGGCCCCAAACATAAACAACGGGCCTTTCCCTCTGAAACAAAACTCACCAGCCCCGGTCCTTGATGGCAGATTGTGGGACTCCGTTGGCACTATCAAACCAGCCCGAGTTGGCACTGGTGCCAGCTTGGGTCTGGGAGGGCATCCCTGCGTATCGCCCGATTTTCAGGAGCCACCCGGCCACTCTCGGGCCTATGGCCCCAAACATAAACAACGGGCCTTTCCCTCTGAAACAAAACTCACCAGCCCCGGTCCTTGATGGCAGATTGTGGGACTCCGTTGGCACTATCAAACCAGCCCGAGTTGGCACTGGTGCCAGCTTGGGTCTGGGAGGCATCCTGCGTATCGCCCGCCGATTTTCAGGAGCCAGCCCGGCCACTCGGGCCTATGGCCCCAAACATAAACAACGGGCCTTTCCCTCTGAAACAAAACTCACCAGCCCCGGTCCTTGATGGCAGATTGTGGGACTCCGTTGGCACTATCAAACCAGCCCGAGTTGGCACTGGTGCCAGCTTGGGTCTGGGAGGCATCCTGCGTATCGCGGATTTTCAGGAGCCAGCCCGGCCACTCGGGCCTATGGCCCCAAACATAAACAACGGGCCTTTCCCTCTGAAACAAAACTCACCAGCCCGGTCCTTGATGGCAGATTGTGGGACTCCGTTGGCACTATCAAACCAGCCCGAGTTGGCACTGGTGCCAGCTTGGGTCTGGGAGGCATCCTGCGTATCGCCCGATTTTCAGGAGCCAGCCGGCCACTCGGGCCTATGGCCCCAAACATAAACAACGGGCCTTTCCCTCTGAAACAAAACTCACCAGCCCGGTCCTTGATGGCAGATTGTGGGACTCCGTTGGCACTATCAAACCAGCCCGAGTTGGCACTGGTGCCAGCTTGGGTCTGGGAGGCATCCTGCGTATCGCGCGATTTTCAGGAGCCAGCCCGGCCACTCGGGCCTATGGCCCCAAACATAAACAACGGGCCTTTCCCTCTGAAACAAAACTCACCAGCCCGGTCCTTGATGGCAGATTGTGGGACTCCGTTGGCACTATCAAACCAGCCCGAGTTGGCACTGGTGCCAGCTTGGGTCTGGGAGGCATCCTGCGTATCGCCGATTTTCAGGAGCCAACCCGGCCCTCTCGGGCCTATGGCCCCAAACATAAACAACGGGCCTTTCCCTCTGAAACAAAACTCACCAGCCCGGTCCTTGATGGCAGATTGTGGGACTCCGTTGGCACTATCAAACCAGCCCGAGTTGGCACTGGTGCCAGCTTGGGTCTGGGAGGCATCCTGCGCGTATCGCCCGGATTTTCAGGAGCCAGCCCGGCCACTCGGGCCTATGGCCCCAAACATAAACAACGGGCCTTTCCCTCTGAAACAAAACTCACCAGCCCGGTCCTTGATGGCAGATTGTGGGACTCCGTTGGCACTATCAAACCAGCCCGAGTTGGCACTGGTGCCAGCTTGGGTCTGGGGGAGGCATCCTGCGTATCGCCCGATTTTCAGGAGCCAGCCACCACTCGGGCCTATGGCCCCCAAACATAAACAACGGGCCTTTCCCTCTGAAACAAAACTCACCAGCCCCGGTCCTTGATGGCAGATTGTGGGACTCCGTTGGCACTATCAAACCAGCCCGAGTTGGCACTGGTGCCAGCTTGGGTCTGGGAGGCATCCTGCGTATCGCGGATTTTCAGGAGCCAACCGGCCACTCGGGCCTATGGCCCCAAACATAAACAACGGGCCTTTCCCTCTGAAACAAAACTCACCAGCCCCGGTCCTTGATGGCAGATTGTGGGACTCCGTTGGCACTATCAAACCAGCCCGAGTTGGCACTGGTGCCAGCTTGGGTCTGGGAGGCATCCTGCGTGTCGCCGATTTTCAGGAGCCAGCCCGGCCCACTCGGGCCTATGGCCCCAAACATAAACAACGGGCCTTTCCCTCTGAAACAAAACTCACCAGCCCCGGTCCTTGATGGCAGATTGTGGGACTCCGTTGGCACTATCAAACCAGCCCGAGTTGGCACTGGTGCCAGCAGGGGTCTGGGGGAGGCATCCTGCGTATTAGGGATTTTCAGGAGCCAGCCGGCCACTCGGGCCTATGGCCCCAAACATAAACAACGGGCCTTTCCCTCTGAAACAAAACTCACCAGCCCGGTCCTTGATGGCAGATTGTGGGACTCCGTTGGCACTATCAAACCAGCCCGAGTTGGCACTGGTGCCAGCTTGGGTCTGGGAGGCATCCTGCGTATCGCCCGATTTTCAGGAGCCAACCCGGCCACTCGGGCCTATGGCCCCAAACATAAACAACGGGCCTTTCCCTCTGAAACAAAACTCACCAGCCCCGGTCCTTGATGGCAGATTGTGGGACTCCGTTGGCACTATCAAACCAGCCCGAGTTGGCACTGGTGCCAGCTTGGGTCTGGGAGGCATCCTGCGTATCGCCCGATTTTTCAGGAGCCAGCCGGCCACTCGGGCCTATGGCCCCAAACATAAACAACGGGCCTTTCCCTCTGAAACAAAACTCACCAGCCCCGGTCCTTGATGGCAGATTGTGGGACTCCGTTGGCACTATCAAACCAGCCCGAGTTGGCACTGGTGCCAGCTTGGGTCTGGGGGCATCCTGCGTATCGCCGGATTTTCAGGAGCCAGCCCGGCCACTCGGGCCTATGGCCCCAAACATAAACAACGGGCCTTTCCCTCTGAAACAAAACTCACCAGCCCGGTCCTTGATGGCAGATTGTGGGACTCCGTTGGCACTATCAAACCAGCCCGAGTTGGCACTGGTGCCAGCTTGGGTCTGGGAGGCATCCTGCGCGTATCGCCCGATTTTCAGGAGCCAACCCGGCCACTCGGGCCTATGGCCCCAAACATAAACAACGGGCCTTTCCCTCTGAAACAAAACTCACCAGCCCCCGGTCCTTGATGGCAGATTGTGGGACTCCGTTGGCACTATCAAACCAGCCCGAGTTGGCACTGGTGCCAGCTTGGGTCTGGGGAGGCATCCTGCGTATATCGCGCCGATTTTCAGGAGCCAGCCCGGCCACTCGGGCCTATGGCCCCCAAACATAAACAACGGGCCTTTCCCTCTGAAACAAAACTCACCAGCCCGGTCCTTGATGGCAGATTGTGGGACTCCGTTGGCACTATCAAACCAGCCCGAGTTGGCACTGGTGCCAGCTTGGGTCTGGGAGGCATCCTGCGTATCGCCGATTTTCAGGAGCCAGCCCGGCCACTCGGGCCTATGGCCCCAAACATAAACAACGGGCCTTTCCCTCTGAAACAAAACTCACCAGCCCGGTCCTTGATGGCAGATTGTGGGACTCCGTTGGCACTATCAAACCAGCCCGAGTTGGCACTGGTGCCAGCTTGGGTCTGGGAGGCATCCTGCGTATCGTATCGCCCGATTTTCAGGAGCCAGCCCGGCCACTCGGGCCTATGGCCCCAAACATAAACAACGGGCCTTTCCCTCTGAAACAAAACTCACCAGCCCGGTCCTTGATGGCAGATTGTGGGACTCCGTTGGCACTATCAAACCAGCCCGAGTTGGCACTGGTGCCAGCTTGGGTCTGGGGAGGCATCATCCTGCGTATCGCCCGATTTTCAGGAGCCAACCCGGCCACTCGGGCCTATGGCCCCAAACATAAACAACGGGCCTTTCCCTCTGAAACAAAACTCACCAGCCCCGGTCCTTGATGGCAGATTGTGGGACTCCGTTGGCACTATCAAACCAGCCCGAGTTGGCACTGGTGCCAGCTTGGGTCTGGGAGGCATCCTGCGTATCGCCCGATTTTTCAGGAGCCAGCCCGGCCACTCGGGCCTATGGCCCCAAACATAAACAACGGGCCTTTCCCTCTGAAACAAAACTCACCAGCCCCGGTCCTTGATGGCAGATTGTGGGACTCCGTTGGCACTATCAAACCAGCCCGAGTTGGCACTGGTGCCAGCTTGGGTCTGGGAGGCATCCTGCGTATCGCCGATTTTCAGGAGCCACCCGGCCACTCTGGGGCACAGGGCCCCAAATATATTCACCGGCCCCTTCCCTCTGAAACAAAACTCACCAGCCCCGGTCCTTGATGGCAGATTGTGGGACTCCGTTGGCACTATCAAACCAGCCCGAGTTGGCACTGGTGCCAGCTTGGGTCTGGGAGGCATCCCGTATCGTATCGATTTTTCAGGAGCCACCCGGCCACTCGGGCCTATGGCCCCAAACATAAACAAACGGGCCTTTCCCTCTGAAACAAAACTCACCAGCCCCGGTCCTTGATGGCAGATTGTGGGACTCCGTTGGCACTATCAAACCAGCCCGAGTTGGCACTGGTGCCAGCTTGGGTCTGGGAGGCATCCTGCGTATCGCCCGATTTTCAGGAGCCAGCCGGCCACTCGGGCCTATGGCCCCAAACATAAACAACGGGCCTTTCCCTCTGAAACAAAACTCACCAGCCCCGGTCCTTGATGGCAGATTGTGGGACTCCGTTGGCACTATCAAACCAGCCCGAGTTGGCACTGGTGCCAGCTTGGGTCTGGGAGGCATCCTGCGTATCGCCCGATTTTCAGGAGCCAACCCGGCCACTCGGGCCTATGGCCCCAAACATAAACAACGGCCCTTTCCCTCTGAAACAAAACTCACCAGCCCCGGTCCTTGATGGCAGATTGTGGGACTCCGTTGGCACTATCAAACCAGCCCGAGTTGGCACTGGTGCCAGCTTGGGTCTGGGAGGCATCCTGCGTATCGCCGGATTTTCAGGAGCCACCCGGCCACTCGGGCCTATGGCCCCAAACATAAACAACGGGCCTTTCCCTCTGAAACAAAACTCACCAGCCCCGGTCCTTGATGGCAGATTGTGGGACTCCGTTGGCACTATCAAACCAGCCCGAGTTGGCACTGGTGCCAGCTTGGGTCTGGGAAGGCATCCTGCGTATCGCCGATTTTCAGGAGCCAACCCGGCCACTCGGGCCTATGGCCCCAAACATAAACAACGGGCCTTTCCCTCTGAAACAAAACTCACCAGCCCCGGTCCTTGATGGCAGATTGTGGGACTCCGTTGGCACTATCAAACCAGCCCGAGTTGGCACTGGTGCCAGCTTGGGTCTGGGAGGCATCCTGCGTATCGCCCGATTTTCAGGAGCCAGCCGGCCACTCGGGCCTATGGCCCCAAACATAAACAACGGGCCTTTCCCTCTGAAACAAAACTCACCAGCCCCGGTCCTTGATGGCAGATTGTGGGACTCCGTTGGCACTATCAAACCAGCCCGAGTTGGCACTGGTGCCAGCTTGGGTCTGGGAGGCATCCTGCGTATCGCCCGATTTTCAGGAGCCAGCCCGGCCACTCGGGCCTATGGCCCCCAAACATAAACAACGGGCCTTTCCCTCTGAAACAAAACTCACCAGCCCGGTCCTTGATGGCAGATTGTGGGACTCCGTTGGCACTATCAAACCAGCCCGAGTTGGCACTGGTGCCAGCTTGGGTCTGGGAGGCATCCTGCGTATCGCCCGATTTTCAGGAGCCAGCCCGGCCACTCGGGCCTATGGCCCCAAACATAAACAACGGGCCTTTCCCTCTGAAACAAAACTCACCAGCCCCGGTCCTTGATGGCAGATTGTGGGACTCCGTTGGCACTATCAAACCAGCCCGAGTTGGCACTGGTGCCAGCTTGGGTCTGGGAGGCATCCTGCGCGTATCGCCCGATTTTCAGGAGCCAACCCGGCCACTCGGGCCTATGGCCCCAAACATAAACAACGGGCCTTTCCCTCTGAAACAAAACTCACCAGCCCGGTCCTTGATGGCAGATTGTGGGACTCCGTTGGCACTATCAAACCAGCCCGAGTTGGCACTGGTGCCAGCTTGGGTCTGGGAGGCATCATCCTGTATCGCCGATTTTCAGGAGCCAGCCGGCCACCTCGGGCCTATGGCCCCAAACATAAAAACAACGGGCCTTTCCCTCTGAAACAAAACTCACCAGCCCCGGTCCTTGATGGCAGATTGTGGGACTCCGTTGGCACTATCAAACCAGCCCGAGTTGGCACTGGTGCCAGCTTGGGTCTGGGAGGCATCATCCTGCGTATCGCCCGATTTTTCAGGAGCCAGCCCGGCCACTCGGGCCTATGGCCCCAAACATAAACAACGGGCCTTTCCCTCTGAAACAAAACTCACCAGCCCCGGTCCTTGATGGCAGATTGTGGGACTCCGTTGGCACTATCAAACCAGCCCGAGTTGGCACTGGTGCCAGCTTGGGTCTGGGAGGCATCCTGCGTATCGCCGATTTTCAGGAGCCAACCCGGCCACTCGGGCCTATGGCCCCAAACATAAACAACGGGCCTTTCCCTGAAAAAAAACTCACCAGCCCCGGTCCTTGATGGCAGATTGTGGGACTCCGTTGGCACTATCAAACCAGCCCGAGTTGGCACTGGTGCCAGCTTGGGTCTGGGAGGCATCCTGCGTATCGCCCGATTTTCAGGAGCCAACCCGGCCACTCGGGCCTATGGCCCCAAACATAAACAACGGGCCTTTCCTCTGAAACAAAACTCACCAGCCCCGGTCCTTGATGGCAGATTGTGGGACTCCGTTGGCACTATCAAACCAGCCCGAGTTGGCACTGGTGCCAGCTTGGGTCTGGGAGGCATCCTGCGTATCGCGGATTTTCAGGAGCCACCCGGCCACTCGGGCCTATGGCCCCAAACATAAACAACGGGCCTTTCCCTCTGAAACAAAACTCACCAGCCCGGTCCTTGATGGCAGATTGTGGGACTCCGTTGGCACTATCAAACCAGCCCGAGTTGGCACTGGTGCCAGCTTGGGTCTGGGAGGCATCCTGCGTATCGCCGATTTTTCAGGAGCCAGCCGGCCACTCGGGCCTATGGCCCCAAACATAAACAACGGGCCTTTCCCTCTGAAACAAAACTCACCAGCCCCGGTCCTTGATGGCAGATTGTGGGACTCCGTTGGCACTATCAAACCAGCCCGAGTTGGCACTGGTGCCAGCTTGGGTCTGGGAGGCATCCTGCGTATCGCCGATTTTTCAGGAGCCAACCCGGCCACTCGGGCCTATGGCCCCAAACATAAACAACGGGCCTTTCCCTCTGAAACAAAACTCACCAGCCCGGTCCTTGATGGCAGATTGTGGGACTCCGTTGGCACTATCAAACCAGCCCGAGTTGGCACTGGTGCCAGCTTGGGTCTGGGAGGCATCCTGCGTATCGCCCGATTTTCAGGAGCCAACCCGGCCACTCGGGCCTATGGCCCCAAACATAAACAACGGGCCTTTCCCTCTGAAACAAAACTCACCAGCCCCGGTCCTTGATGGCAGATTGTGGGACTCCGTTGGCACTATCAAACCAGCCCGAGTTGGCACTGGTGCCAGCTTGGGTCTGGGAGGCATCCTGCGTATCGCCGATTTTTCAGGAGCCAGCCCGGCCACTCGGGCCTATGGCCCCAAACATAAACAACGGGCCTTTCCCTCTGAAACAAAACTCACCAGCCCGGTCCTTGATGGCAGATTGTGGGACTCCGTTGGCACTATCAAACCAGCCCGAGTTGGCACTGGTGCCAGCTTGGGTCTGGGAGGCATCCTGTATATCGCCGATTTTTCAGGAGCCAGCCCGGCCACTCGGGCCTATGGCCCCAAACATAAACAACGGGCCTTTCCCTCTGAAACAAAACTCACCAGCCCGGTCCTTGATGGCAGATTGTGGGACTCCGTTGGCACTATCAAACCAGCCCGAGTTGGCACTGGTGCCAGCTTGGGTCTGGGAGGCATCCTGCGTGTCGCCGATTTTCAGGAGCCAGCCCGGCCTCTCGGGCCTATGGCCCCAAACATAAACAACGGGCCTTTCCCTCTGAAACAAAACTCACCAGCCCCGGTCCTTGATGGCAGATTGTGGGACTCCGTTGGCACTATCAAACCAGCCCGAGTTGGCACTGGTGCCAGCTTGGGTCTGGGAGGCATCCTGCGTATCGCCGATTTTCAGGAGCCACCCGGCCACTCGGGCCTATGGCCCCAAACATAAACAACGGGCCTTTCCCTCTGAAACAAAACTCACCAGCCCGGTCCTTGATGGCAGATTGTGGGACTCCGTTGGCACTATCAAACCAGCCCGAGTTGGCACTGGTGCCAGCTTGGGTCTGGGAAGGCATCCCTGCGTATCGCGCCGGATTTTCAGGAGCCACCCGGCCACTCCGGGCCTATGGCCCCAAACATAAACAACGGGCCTTTCCCTCTGAAACAAAACTCACCAGCCCGGTCCTTGATGGCAGATTGTGGGACTCCGTTGGCACTATCAAACCAGCCCGAGTTGGCACTGGTGCCAGCTTGGGTCTGGGAGGCATCCTGCGTATCGCCCGATTTTCAGGAGCCAACCCGGCCACTCGGGCCTATGGCCCCAAACATAAACAACGGGCCTTTCCCTCTGAAACAAAACTCACCAGCCCCGGTCCTTGATGGCAGATTGTGGGACTCCGTTGGCACTATCAAACCAGCCCGAGTTGGCACTGGTGCCAGCTTGGGTCTGGGAGGCATCCTGCGTATCGCCCGATTTTCAGGAGCCAGCCCGGCCACTCGGGCCTATGGCCCCAAACATAAACAACGGGCCTTTCCCTCTGAAACAAAACTCACCAGCCCCGGTCCTTGATGGCAGATTGTGGGACTCCGTTGGCACTATCAAACCAGCCCGAGTTGGCACTGGTGCCAGCTTGGGTCTGGGAGGCATCCTGCGTATCGCGGATTTTCAGGAGCCAGCCCGGCCACTCGGGCCTATGGCCCCAAACATAAACAACGGGCCTTTCCCTCTGAAACAAAACTCACCAGCCCCGGTCCTTGATGGCAGATTGTGGGACTCCGTTGGCACTATCAAACCAGCCCGAGTTGGCACTGGTGCCAGCTTGGGTCTGGGAGGCATCCTGCGTATCGCCGATTTTCAGGAGCCACCCGGCCACTCGGGCCTATGGCCCCAAACATAAACAACGGGCCTTTCCCTCTGAAACAAAACTCACCAGCCCCGGTCCTTGATGGCAGATTGTGGGACTCCGTTGGCACTATCAAACCAGCCCGAGTTGGCACTGGTGCCAGCTTGGGTCTGGGAGGCATCCTGCGTAATCGCCGATTTTCAGGAGCCAACCCGGCCCACTCGGGCCTATGGCCCCAAACATAAACAACGGGCCTTTCCCTCTGAAACAAAACTCACCAGCCCCGGTCCTTGATGGCAGATTGTGGGACTCCGTTGGCACTATCAAACCAGCCCGAGTTGGCACTGGTGCCAGCTTGGGTCTGGGAGGCATCCTGCGTATCGCCGATTTTCAGGAGCCAACCCGGCCACTCGGGCCTATGGCCCCAAACATAAACAACGGGCCTTTCCCTCTGAAACAAAACTCACCAGCCCGGTCCTTGATGGCAGATGTGGGACTCCGTTGGCACTATCAAACCAGCCCGAGTTGGCACTGGTGCCAGCTTGGGTCTGGGAGGCATCCTGCGTATCGCGGATTTTCAGGAGCCAGCCCGGCCACTCGGGCCTATGGCCCCAAACATAAACAACGGGCCTTTCCCTCTGAAACAAAACTCACCAGCCCGGTCCTTGATGGCAGATTGTGGGACTCCGTTGGCACTATCAAACCAGCCCGAGTTGGCACTGGTGCCAGCTGGTCTGGGGGAGGCATCCCGCGTATCGCCGATTTTCAGGAGCCAGCCCGGCCACTCGGGCCTATGGCCCCAAACATAAACAACGGGCCTTTCCCTCTGAAACAAAACTCACCAGCCCGGTCCTTGATGGCAGATTGTGGGACTCCGTTGGCACTATCAAACCAGCCCGAGTTGGCACTGGTGCCAGCTTGGGTCTGGGAGGCATCCTGCGCGTATCCCGATTTTCAGGAGCCAACCCGGCCACTCGGGCCTATGGCCCCAAACATAAACAACGGGCCTTTCCCTCTGAAACAAAACTCACCAGCCCCGGTCCTTGATGGCAGATTGTGGGACTCCGTTGGCACTATCAAACCAGCCCGAGTTGGCACTGGTGCCAGCTTGGGTCTGGGAGGCATCCTGCGTATCGCGGATTTTCAGGAGCCACCCGGCCACTCGGGCCTATGGCCCCAAACATAAACAACGGGCCTTTCCCTCTGAAACAAAACTCACCAGCCCCGGTCCTTGATGGCAGATTGTGGGACTCCGTTGGCACTATCAAACCAGCCCGAGTTGGCACTGGTGCCAGCTTGGGTCTGGGAGGCATCCTGCGTATCGCGGATTTTCAGGAGCCACCCGGCCACTCGGGCCTATGGCCCCAAACATAAACAACGGGCCTTTCCCTCTGAAACAAAACTCACCAGCCCCGGTCCTTGATGGCAGATTGTGGGACTCCGTTGGCACTATCAAACCAGCCCGAGTTGGCACTGGTGCCAGCTTGGGTCTGGGAGGCATCCTGCGTATCGCCGGATTTTCAGGAGCCAGCCCGGCCACTCGGGCCTATGGCCCCAAACATAAACAACGGGCCTTTCCCTCTGAAACAAAACTCACCAGCCCGGTCCTTGATGGCAGATTGTGGGACTCCGTTGGCACTATCAAACCAGCCCGAGTTGGCACTGGTGCCAGCTTGGGTCTGGGAGGCATCCTGCGTATCGCCGATTTTCAGGAGCCAACCCGGCCACTCGGGCCTATGGCCCCAAACATAAACAACGGGCCTTTCCCTCTGAAAACAAAACTCACCAGCCCCGGTCCTTGATGGCAGATTGTGGGACTCCGTTGGCACTATCAAACCAGCCCGAGTTGGCACTGGTGCCAGCTTGGGTCTGGGGAGGCATCCTGCGTATCGCCGATTTTTCAGGAGCCAACCCGGCCACTCGGGCCTATGGCCCCAAACATAAACAACGGGCCTTTCCCTCTGAAACAAAACTCACCAGCCCCGGTCCTTGATGGCAGATTGTGGGACTCCGTTGGCACTATCAAACCAGCCCGAGTTGGCACTGGTGCCAGCTTGGGTCTGGGAGGCATCCTGCGTATCGCCCGATTTTCAGGAGCCAACCCGGCCACTCGGGCCTATGGCCCCAAACATAAACAACGGGCCTTTCCCTCTGAAACAAAACTCACCAGCCCGGTCCTTGATGGCAGATTGTGGGACTCCGTTGGCACTATCAAACCAGCCCGAGTTGGCACTGGTGCCAGCTTGGGTCTGGGAGGCATCCTGCGTATCGCCGATTTTTCAGGAGCCAACCCGGCCACTCGGGCCTATGGCCCCAAACATAAACAACGGGCCTTTCCCTCTGAAACAAAACTCACCAGCCCCGGTCCTTGATGGCAGATTGTGGGACTCCGTTGGCACTATCAAACCAGCCCGAGTTGGCACTGGTGCCAGCTTGGGTCTGGGAGGCATCCTGCGTATCGCCCGATTTTCAGGAGCCAACCCGGCCACTCGGGCCTATGGCCCCAAACATAAACAACGGGCCTTTCCCTCTGAAACAAAACTCACCAGCCCCGGTCCTTGATGGCAGATTGTGGGACTCCGTTGGCACTATCAAACCAGCCCGAGTTGGCACTGGTGCCAGCTTGGGTCTGGGAGGCATCCTGCGTATCGCCGATTTTCAGGAGCCAGCCCGGCCACTCGGGCCTATGGCCCCAAACATAAACAACGGGCCTTTCCCTCTGAAACAAAACTCACCAGCCCCGGTCCTTGATGGCAGATTGTGGGACTCCGTTGGCACTATCAAACCAGCCCGAGTTGGCACTGGTGCCAGCTTGGGTCTGGGAGGCATCCTGCGTATCGCCCGATTTTCAGGAGCCACCCGGCCACTCGGGCCTATGGCCCCAAACATAAACAACGGGCCTTTCCCTCTGAAACAAAACTCACCAGCCCCGGTCCTTGATGGCAGATTGTGGGACTCCGTTGGCACTATCAAACCAGCCCGAGTTGGCACTGGTGCCAGCTTGGGTCTGGGAGGCATCCTGCGTATCGCGGATTTTCAGGAGCCAACCCGGCCACTCGGGCCTATGGCCCCAAACATAAACAACGGGCCTTTCCCTCTGAAACAAAACTCACCAGCCCCGGTCCTTGATGGCAGATTGTGGGACTCCGTTGGCACTATCAAACCAGCCCGAGTTGGCACTGGTGCCAGCTTGGGTCTGGGAGGCATCTGCGTATCGCCGATTTTCAGGAGCCACCCGGCCACTCGGGCCTATGGCCCCAAACATAAACAACGGGCCTTTCCCTCTGAAACAAAACTCACCAGCCCGGTCCTTGATGGCAGATTGTGGGACTCCGTTGGCACTATCAAACCAGCCGAGTTGGCACTGGTGCCAGCTTGGGTCTGGGGAGGCATCCTGCGTATCGCCGGATTTTTCAGGAGCCAACCCGGCCACTCGGGCCTATGGCCCCAAACATAAACAACGGGCCTTCCCTCTGAAACAAAACTCACCAGCCCGGTCCTTGATGGCAGATTGTGGGACTCCGTTGGCACTATCAAACCAGCCCGAGTTGGCACTGGTGCCAGCTTGGGTCTGGGAGGCATCCTGCGTATCGCCGGATTTTCAGGAGCCAGCCCGGCCACTCGGGCCTATGGCCCCAAACATAAACAACGGGCCTTTCCCTCTGAAACAAAACTCACCAGCCCCGGTCCTTGATGGCAGATTGTGGGACTCCGTTGGCACTATCAAACCAGCCCGAGTTGGCACTGGTGCCAGCTTGGGTCTGGGAGGCATCCTGCGTATCGCCCGATTTTCAGGAGCCAGCCCGGCCACACTCGGGCCTATGGCCCCAAACATAAACAACGGGCCTTTCCCTCTGAAACAAAACTCACCAGCCCCGGTCCTTGATGGCAGATTGTGGGACTCCGTTGGCACTATCAAACCAGCCCGAGTTGGCACTGGTGCCAGCTTGGGTCTGGGAGGCATCCTGCGTATCGCCGATTTTCAGGAGCCAGCCGGCCACTCGGGCCTATGGCCCCAAACATAAACAACGGGCCTTTCCCTCTGAAACAAAACTCACCAGCCCGGTCCTTGATGGCAGATTGTGGGACTCCGTTGGCACTATCAAACCAGCCCGAGTTGGCACTGGTGCCAGCTTGGGTCTGGGAGGCATCCTGCGTATCGCGGATTTTTTCAGGAGCCACCCGGCCACTCGGGCCTATGGCCCCAAACATAAACAACGGGCCTTTCCCTCTGAAACAAAACTCACCAGCCCGGTCCTTGATGGCAGATTGTGGGACTCCGTTGGCACTATCAAACCAGCCCGAGTTGGCACTGGTGCCAGCTTGGGTCTGGGAGGCATCCTGCGTATCGCCCGATTTTCAGGAGCCAGCCCGGCCACTCGGGCCTATGGCCCCAAACATAAACAACGGGCCTTTCCCTCTGAAACAAAACTCACCAGCCCGGTCCTTGATGGCAGATTGTGGGACTCCGTTGGCACTATCAAACCAGCCCGAGTTGGCACTGGTGCCAGCTTGGGTCTGGGAGGCATCTGCGCGTATCGCCCGATTTTCAGGAGCCAGCCGGCCACTCGGGCCTATGGCCCCAAACATAAACAACGGGCCTTTCCCTCTGAAACAAAACTCACCAGCCCGGTCCTTGATGGCAGATTGTGGGACTCCGTTGGCACTATCAAACCAGCCGAGTTGGCACTGGTGCCAGCTTGGGTCTGGGAGGCATCCTGCGTGTATCGCCCGGATTTTCAGGAGCCAACCCGGCCACTCGGGCCTATGGCCCCAAACATAAACAACGGGCCTTTCCCTCTGAAACAAAACTCACCAGCCCCGGTCCTTGATGGCAGATTGTGGGACTCCGTTGGCACTATCAAACCAGCCCGAGTTGGCACTGGTGCCAGCTTGGGTCTGGGAAGGCATCCTGCGTATCGCCCGATTTTCAGGAGCCAACCCGGCCACTCGGGCCTATGGCCCCAAACATAAACAACGGGCCTTTCCCTCTGAAACAAAACTCACCAGCCCCGGTCCTTGATGGCAGATTGTGGGACTCCGTTGGCACTATCAAACCAGCCCGAGTTGGCACTGGTGCCAGCAGGTCTGGGGGAGGCATCCTGCGTATCGCCGATTTTCAGGAGCCAGCCCGGCCACTCGGGCCTATGGCCCCAAACATAAACAACGGGCCTTTCCCTCTGAAACAAAACTCACCAGCCCGGTCCTTGATGGCAGATTGTGGGACTCCGTTGGCACTATCAAACCAGCCCGAGTTGGCACTGGTGCCAGCTTGGGTCTGGGAGGCATCCTGCGTATCGCCGATTTTCAGGAGCCAGCCCGGCCACTCGGGCCTATGGCCCCAAACATAAACAACGGGCCTTTCCCTCTGAAACAAAACTCACCAGCCCGGTCCTTGATGGCAGATTGTGGGACTCCGTTGGCACTATCAAACCCAGCCCGAGTTGGCACTGGTGCCAGCTTGGGTCTGGGAGGCATCCTGCGTATCGCCCGATTTTCAGGAGCCACCCGGCCACTCTCGGGCCTATGGCCCCAAAACATAAACAACGGGCCTTTCCCTCTGAAACAAAACTCACCAGCCCGGTCCTTGATGGCAGATTGTGGGACTCCGTTGGCACTATCAAACCAGCCCGAGTTGGCACTGGTGCCAGCTTGGGTCTGGGAGGCATCCTGCGTATCGCCCGATTTTCAGGGCCAGCCCCGGCCACTCGGGCCTATGGCCCCCAAACATAAACAACGGGCCTTTCCCTCTGAAACAAAACTCACCAGCCCGGTCCTTGATGGCAGATTGTGGGACTCCGTTGGCACTATCAAACCAGCCCGAGTTGGCACTGGTGCCAGCTTGGGTCTGGGAGGCATCCTGCGTATGCGGGATTTTTCAGGAGCCAGCCCGGCCACTCGGGCCTATGGCCCCCAAACATAAACAACGGGCCTTTCCCTCTGAAACAAAACTCACCAGCCCGGTCCTTGATGGCAGATTGTGGGACTCCGTTGGCACTATCAAACCAGCCCGAGTTGGCACTGGTGCCAGCTTGGGTCTGGGAGGCATCCTGCGTATCGCCCGATTTTCAGGAGCCAACCCGGCCACTCGGGCCTATATGGCCCCAAACATAAACAACGGGCCTTTCCCTCTGAAACAAAACTCACCAGCCCCGGTCCTTGATGGCAGATTGTGGGACTCCGTTGGCACTATCAAACCAGCCCGAGTTGGCACTGGTGCCAGCTTGGGTCTGGGAGGCATCCTGCGTATCGCCCGATTTTCAGGAGCCACCCCGGCCACTCGGGCCTATGGCCCCAAACATAAACAACGGGCCTTTCCCTCTGAAACAAAACTCACCAGCCCCGGTCCTTGATGGCAGATTGTGGGACTCCGTTGGCACTATCAAACCAGCCCGAGTTGGCACTGGTGCCAGCTTGGGTCTGGGAGGCATCCTGCGTATCGCCGATTTTTCAGGAGCCAACCCGGCCACTCGGGCCTATGGCCCCAAACATAAACAACGGGCCTTTCCCTCTGAAACAAAACTCACCAGCCCCGGTCCTTGATGGCAGATTGTGGGACTCCGTTGGCACTATCAAACCAGCCCGAGTTGGCACTGGTGCCAGCTTGGGTCTGGGAGGCATCATGCGTATCGCGGATTTTCAGGAGCCAGCCGGCCACTCGGGCCTATGGCCCCAAACATAAACAACGGGCCTTTCCCTCTGAAACAAAACTCACCAGCCCGGTCCTTGATGGCAGATTGTGGGACTCCGTTGGCACTATCAAACCAGCCCGAGTTGGCACTGGTGCCAGCTTGGGTCTGGGGAGGCATCCTGCGTATCGCCCGATTTTCAGGAGCCAGCCGGCCACTCGGGCCTATGGCCCCAAACATAAACAACGGGCCTTTCCCTCTGAAACAAAACTCACCAGCCCGGTCCTTGATGGCAGATTGTGGGACTCCGTTGGCACTATCAAACCAGCCCGAGTTGGCACTGGTGCCAGCTTGGGTCTGGGGGAGGCATCCCTGCGTATCGCCCGATTTTCAGGAGCCAACCCGGCCACTCGGGCCTATGGCCCCAAACATAAACAACGGGCCTTTCCCTCTGAAACAAAACTCACCAGCCCCGGTCCTTGATGGCAGATTGTGGGACTCCGTTGGCACTATCAAACCAGCCCGAGTTGGCACTGGTGCCAGCTTGGGTCTGGGAGGCATCCTGCGTATCGCGCGATTTTCAGGAGCCAACCCGGCCACTCGGGCCTATGGCCCCAAACATAAACAACGGGCCTTTCCCTCTGAAACAAAACTCACCAGCCCCGGTCCTTGATGGCAGATTGTGGGACTCCGTTGGCACTATCAAACCAGCCCGAGTTGGCACTGGTGCCAGCTTGGGTCTGGGAGGCATCCTGCGTATCGCCGGATTTTCAGGAGCCAGCCCGGCCACTCGGGGCCTATGGCCCCAAACATAAACAACGGGCCTTTCCCTCTGAAACAAAACTCACCAGCCCCGGTCCTTGATGGCAGATTGTGGGACTCCGTTGGCACTATCAAACCAGCCCGAGTTGGCACTGGTGCCAGCTTGGGTCTGGGAGGCATCCTGCGTATCGCCCGATTTTCAGGAGCCAGCCGGCCACTCGGGCCTATGGCCCCAAACATAAACAACGGGCCTTTCCCTCTGAAACAAAACTCACCAGCCCGGTCCTTGATGGCAGATTGTGGGACTCCGTTGGCACTATCAAACCAGCCCGAGTTGGCACTGGTGCCAGCTTGGGTCTGGGAGCATCCTGCGTATCGCCCGATTTTCAGGAGCCAACCGGCCACTCGGGCCTATGGCCCCAAACATAAACAACGGGCCTTTCCCTCTGAAACAAAACTCACCAGCCCGGTCCTTGATGGCAGATTGTGGGACTCCGTTGGCACTATCAAACCAGCCCGAGTTGGCACTGGTGCCAGCATGGGTCTCGCCGGATTTTCAGGGCCAACCCGGCCACTCGGGCATCAAACATAAACAACGGGCCTTTCCCTCTGAAACAAAACTCACCAGCCCCGGTCCTTGATTTTCAGGACTCCGTTTGGCACTATCAAACCAGCCCGGCCACTGCCAGCGGGCCTATGGCCCGATTTTCAGGAGCCAAACATAAACATAAAACGGGCCTTTCCCTCTGAAACAAAACTCACCAGCCCGGTCCTTGATGGCAGATTGTGGGACTCCGTTGGCACTATCAAACCAGCCCGAGTTGGCACTGGTGCCAGCTTGGGTCTGGGAGGCATCCTGCGTATCGCCCGATTTTCAGGAGCCAGCCCGGCCACTCGGGCCTATGGCCCCAAACATAAACAACGGGCCTTTCCCTCTGAAACAAAACTCACCAGCCCGGTCCTTGATGGCAGATTGTGGGACTCCGTTGGCACTATCAAACCAGCCCGAGTTGGCACTGGTGCCAGCTTGGGTCTGGGAGGCATCCCTGCGTATCGCCCGATTTTCAGGAGCCACCCGGCCACTCGGGCCTATGGCCCCAAACATAAACAACGGGCCTTTCCCTCTGAAACAAAACTCACCAGCCCCGGTCCTTGATGGCAGATTGTGGGACTCCGTTGGCACTATCAAACCAGCCCGAGTTGGCACTGGTGCCAGCTTGGGTCTGGGGGAGGCATCCTGCGTATCGCCCGATTTTTCAGGAGCCAACCCGGCCACTCGGGCCTATGGCCCCAAACATAAACAACGGGCCTTTCCCTCTGAAACAAAACTCACCAGCCCCGGTCCTTGATGGCAGATTGTGGGACTCCGTTGGCACTATCAAACCAGCCCGAGTTGGCACTGGTGCCAGCTTGGGTCTGGGAGGCATCCTGCGTATCGCCCGATTTTCAGGAGCCAGCCCGGCCACTCGGGCCTATGGCCCCAAACATAAACAACGGGCCTTTCCCTCTGAAACAAAACTCACCAGCCCGGTCCTTGATGGCAGATTGTGGGACTCCGTTGGCACTATCAAACCAGCCCGAGTTGGCACTGGTGCCAGCTTGGGTCTGGGGAGGCATCCTGCGTATCGCCCGATTTTCAGGAGCCAACCCGGCCACTCGGGCCTATGGCCCCAAACATAAACAACGGGCCTTTCCCTCTGAAACAAAACTCACCAGCCCCGGTCCTTGATGGCAGATTGTGGGACTCCGTTGGCACTATCAAACCAGCCCGAGTTGGCACTGGTGCCAGCTTGGGTCTGGGGAGGCATCCTGCGTATCGCCCGATTTTCAGGAGCCAGCCCGGCCACTCGGGCCTATGGCCCCAAACATAAACAACGGGCCTTTCCCTCTGAAACAAAACTCACCAGCCCGGTCCTTGATGGCAGATTGTGGGACTCCGTTGGCACTATCAAACCAGCCCGAGTTGGCACTGGTGCCAGCTTGGGTCTGGGAGGCATCCTGCGTATCGCCGATTTTCAGGAGCCAACCCGGCCACTCGGGCCTATGGCCCCAAACATAAACAACGGGCCTTTCCCTCTGAAACAAAACTCACCAGCCCGGTCCTTGATGGCAGATTGTGGGACTCCGTTGGCACTATCAAACCAGCCCGAGTTGGCACTGGTGCCAGCTTGGGTCTGGGAGGCATCCTGCGTATCGCCCGATTTTCAGGAGCCAGCCCGGCCACTCCGGGCCTATGGCCCCAAACATAAACAACGGGCCTTTCCCTCTGAAACAAAACTCACCAGCCCCGGTCCTTGATGGCAGATTGTGGGACTCCGTTGGCACTATCAAACCAGCCCGAGTTGGCACTGGTGCCAGCTTGGGTCTGGGAGGCATCCTGCGTATCGCCCGGATTTTCAGGAGCCAGCCCGGCCACTCGGGCCTATGGCCCCAAACATAAACAACGGGCCTTTCCCTCTGAAACAAAACTCACCAGCCCGGTCCTTGATGGCAGATTGTGGGACTCCGTTGGCACTATCAAACCAGCCCGAGTTGGCACTGGTGCCAGCTTGGGTCTGGGAGGCATTCTGCGTATCGCCGATTTTCAGGAGCCAACCCGGCCACTCGGGCCTATGGCCCCAAACATAAACAACGGGCCTTTCCCTCTGAAACAAAACTCACCAGCCCCGGTCCTTGATGGCAGATTGTGGGACTCCGTTGGCACTATCAAACCAGCCCGAGTTGGCACTGGTGCCAGCTTGGGTCTGGGAGGCATCCTGCGTATCGCCCGATTTTCAGGAGCCACCCGGCCTCTCGGGCCTATGGCCCCAAACATAAACAACGGGCCTTTCCCTCTGAAACAAAACTCACCAGCCCCGGTCCTTGATGGCAGATTGTGGGACTCCGTTGGCACTATCAAACCAGCCCGAGTTGGCACTGGTGCCAGCTTGGGTCTGGGAGGCATCCTGCGTATCGCCCGATTTTCAGGAGCCAACCCGGCCACTCGGGCCTATGGCCCCAAACATAAACAACGGGCCTTTCCCTCTGAAACAAAACTCACCAGCCCGGTCCTTGATGGCAGATTGTGGGACTCCGTTGGCACTATCAAACCAGCCCGAGTTGGCACTGGTGCCAGCTTGGGTCTGGGAGGCATCCTGCGTATCGCCCGATTTTCAGGAGCCAGCCCGGCCACTCGGGCCTATGGCCCCAAACATAAACAACGGGCCTTTCCCTCTGAAACAAAACTCACCAGCCCCGGTCCTTGATGGCAGATTGTGGGACTCCGTTGGCACTATCAAACCAGCCCGAGTTGGCACTGGTGCCAGCTTGGGTCTGGGGAGGCATCCTGCGTATCGCCCGATTTTCAGGAGCCAGCCCGGCCACTCGGGCCTATGGCCCCAAACATAAACAACGGGCCTTTCCCTCTGAAACAAAACTCACCAGCCCGGTCCTTGATGGCAGATTGTGGGACTCCGTTGGCACTATCAAACCAGCCGAGTTGGCACTGGTGCCAGCTTGGGTCTGGGGAGGCATCCTGCGTATCGCCGATTTTCAGGAGCCAGCGGCCACTCGGGCCTATGGCCCCAAACATAAACAACGGGCCTTTCCCTCTGAAACAAAACTCACCAGCCCCGGTCCTTGATGGCAGATTGTGGGACTCCGTTGGCACTATCAAACCAGCCCGAGTTGGCACTGGTGCCAGCTTGGGTCTGGGAGGCATCCTGCGTATCGCGGATTTTCAGGAGCCAGCCCGGCCACTCCGGGCCTATGGCCCCAAACATAAACAACGGGCCTTTCCCTCTGAAACAAAACTCACCAGCCCCGGTCCTTGATGGCAGATTGTGGGACTCCGTTGGCACTATCAAACCAGCCCGAGTTGGCACTGGTGCCAGCTTGGGTCTGGGAGGCATCCTCCGCGTATCGCCCGATTTTCAGGAGCCAGCCCGGCCACTCGGGCCTATGGCCCCAAACATAAACAACGGGCCTTTCCCTCTGAAACAAAACTCACCAGCCCGGTCCTTGATGGCAGATTGTGGGACTCCGTTGGCACTATCAAACCAGCCCGAGTTGGCACTGGTGCCAGCTTGGGTCTGGGAGGCATCCTGCGTATCGCCCGATTTTCAGGAGCCAGCCCGGCCACTCGGGCCTATGGCCCCAAACATAAACAACGGGCCTTTCCCTCTGAAACAAAACTCACCAGCCCGGTCCTTGATGGCAGATTGTGGGACTCCGTTGGCACTATCAAACCAGCCCGAGTTGGCACTGGTGCCAGCTTGGGTCTGGGAGGCATCCTGCGCGTATCGCGGATTTTCAGGAGCCACCCGGCCACTCGGGCCTATGGCCCCAAACATAAACAACGGGCCTTTCCCTCTGAAACAAAACTCACCAGCCCGGTCCTTGATGGCAGATTGTGGGACTCCGTTGGCACTATCAAACCAGCCCGAGTTGGCACTGGTGCCAGCTTGGGTCTGGGAGGCATCCTGCGTATCGCCGATTTTCAGGAGCCAACCCGGCCACTCGGGCCTATGGCCCCAAACATAAACAACGGGCCTTTCCCTCTGAAACAAAACTCACCAGCCCGGTCCTTGATGGCAGATTGTGGGACTCCGTTGGCACTATCAAACCAGCCCGAGTTGGCACTGGTGCCAGCTTGGGTCTGGGAGGCATCCTGCGTATCGCCCGATTTTCAGGAGCCACCCGGCCACTCGGGCCTATGGCCCCAAACATAAACAACGGGCCTTTCCCTCTGAAACAAAACTCACCAGCCCGGTCCTTGATGGCAGATTGTGGGACTCCGTTGGCACTATCAAACCAGCCCGAGTTGGCACTGGTGCCTCGGGCCTATGGCTAAACATAAACAACGGGCCTTTCCCTCTGAAACAAAACTCACCAGCCCGGTCCTTGATGGCGATTGTGGGACTCCGTTGGCACTATCAAACCAGCCGAGTTGGCACTGGTGCCAGCAGGTCTGGGAGGCATCCTGCGTACTCGCCCGATTTTCAGGAGCCAGCGGCCACTCGGGCCTATGGCCCCAAACATAAACAACGGGCCTTTCCCTCTGAAACAAAACTCACCAGCCCGGTCCTTGATGGCAGATTGTGGGACTCCGTTGGCACTATCAAACCAGCCCGAGTTGGCACTGGTGCCAGCAGGTCTGGGAAGGCATCCTGCGTATCGCCCGATTTTCAGGAGCCAGCCCGGCCACTCGGGCCTATGGCCCCAAACATAAACAACGGGCCTTTCCCTCTGAAACAAAACTCACCAGCCCGGTCCTTGATGGCAGATTGTGGGACTCCGTTGGCACTATCAAACCAGCCCGAGTTGGCACTGGTGCCAGCTTGGGTCTGGGAGGCATCCTGCGTATATCGCCGATTTTCAGGAGCCAGCCGGCCACTCGGGCCTATGGCCCCAAACACAAACAGCGGGCCTTTCCCTCTGAAACAAAACTCACCAGCCCGGTCCTTGATGGCAGATTGTGGGACTCGTTGGCACTATCAAACCAGCCCGAGTTGGCACTGGTGCCAGCAGGTCTGGGAGGCATCCTGCGTATCGCCCGATTTTCAGGAGCCAGCCCGGCCACTCGGGCCTATGGCCCCAAACATAAACAACGGGCCTTTCCCTCTGAAACAAAACTCACCAGCCCGGTCCTTGATGGCAGATTGTGGGACTCCGTTGGCACTATCAAACCAGCCCGAGTTGGCACTGGTGCCAGCTTTGGGTCTGGGAGGCATCCTGCGTATCGCCCGATTTTTCAGGAGCCAGCCGGCCACTCGGGCCTATGGCCCCCAAACATAAACAACGGGCCTTTCCCTCTGAAACAAAACTCACCAGCCCGGTCCTTGATGGCAGATTGTGGGACTCCGTTGGCACTATCAAACCAGCCCGAGTTGGCACTGGTGCCAGCTTGGGTCTGGGAGGCATCCCTGTATATCGCCCGATTTTTCAGGAGCCAGCCCGGCCACTCGGGCCTATGGCCCCAAACATAAACAACGGGCCTTTCCCTCTGAAACAAAACTCACCAGCCCCGGTCCTTGATGGCAGATTGTGGGACTCCGTTGGCACTATCAAACCAGCCCGAGTTGGCACTGGTGCCAGCTTGGGTCTGGGAGGCATCCTGCGTGTCGCCGATTTTTCAGGAGCCAACCCGGCCACTCGGGCCTATGGGCCCCAAACATAAACAACGGGCCTTTCCCTCTGAAACAAAAGTCACCAGCCCGGTCCTTGATGGCAGATTGTGGGACTCCGTTGGCACTATCAAACCAGCCCGAGTTGGCACTGGTGCCAGCTTGGGTCTGGGAGGCATCCTGCGTATATCGCCGATTTTCAGGAGCCAACCCGGCCACTCGGGCCTATGGCCCCAAACATAAACAACGGGCCTTTCCCTCTGAAACAAAACTCACCAGCCCGGTCCTTGATGGCAGATTGTGGGACTCCGTTGGCACTATCAAACCAGCCCGAGTTGGCACTGGTGCCAGCTTGGGTCTGGGAGGCATCCTGCGTATCGCCGATTTTCAGGAGCCAGCCGGCCACTCCGGGCCTATGGCCCCAAACATAAACAACGGGCCTTTCCCTCTGAAACAAAACTCACCAGCCCGGTCCTTGATGGCAGATTGTGGGACTCCGTTGGCACTATCAAACCAGCCCGAGTTGGCACTGGTGCCAGCAGGGGTCTGGGAGGCATCCTGCGTGTCGCCCGATTTTCAGGAGCCAACCCGGCCACTCCGGGCCTATGGCCCTAAACATAAACAAGCGGGCCTTTCCCTCTGAAACAAAACTCACCAGCCCGGTCCTTGATGGCAGATTGTGGGACTCCGTTGGCACTATCAAACAAGCCGAGTTGGCACTGGTGCCAGCTTGGGTCTGGGAGGCATCCTGCGTATCGCCGATTTTTCAGGAGCCAACCCGGCCACTCGGGCCTATGGCCCCAAACATAAACAACGGGCCTTTCCCCTCTGAAACAAAACTCACCAGCCCGGTCCTTGATGGCAGATTGTGGGACTCCGTTGGCACTATCAAACCAGCCCGAGTTGGCACTGGTGCCAGCTTGGGTCTGGGAGGCATCCTGCGTATCGCCCGATTTTTCAGGAGCCAGCCGGCCCTCTCGGGCCTATGGCCCCAAACATAAACAACGGGCCTTTCCCTCTGAAACAAAACTCACCAGCCCGGTCCTTGATGGCAGATTGTGGGACTCCGTTGGCACTATCAAACCAGCCCGAGTTGGCACTGGTGCCAGCAGGTCTGGGAGGCATCCTGCGTGTCGCCGATTTTCAGGAGCCAGCCCGGCCACTCCGGGCCTATGGCCCCAAACATAAACAACGGGCCTTTCCCTCTGAAACAAAACTCACCAGCCCCGGTCCTTGATGGCAGATTGTGGGACTCCGTTGGCACTATCAAACCAGCCGAGTTGGCACTGGTGCCAGCTTGGGTCTGGGAGGCATCCCTGCGTATCGCCCGATTTTCAGGAGCCAACCCGGCCACTCCGGGCCTATGGCCCCAAACATAAACAAGCGGGCCTTTCCCTCTGAAACAAAACTCACCAGCCCGGTCCTTGATGGCAGATTGTGGGACTCCGTTGGCACTATCAAACCAGCCCAGTTGGCACTGGTGCCAGCAGGTCTGGGAGGCATCCCTGCGTGTCGCCCGATTTTCGCTTTTGGTGCCAGCTTGGGTCTGGGAGAGCATCCCTAGCGACCATATCATGGCGGATTTTTCAGGAGCCAGCCCGACCACTCTGGGCCTGTGGCCCAAAACATAAACAACAGGCCTTTCCCTCTGAAAACAAAAACTCACCAGCCCGGTCCTTGATGGCAGATTGTGGGACTCCGTTGGCACTATCAAACCAGCCCGGGTTGGCACTGGTGCCAGCTTGGGTCTGGGAGAGCATCCTAGCATTATCCCGGATTTTCAGAGCCAGCCGGCCACTCTGGGCCTATGGGCCCCAAACATAAACAACGGGCCTTTCCCTCTGAAACAAAACTCACCAGCCCGGTCCTTGATGGCAGATTGTGGGACTCGTTAGCAGTATCAAAACCAGCCAGTGGGCACTGGTGCCAGCTTGGGTCAGGGAGCACATCCGCGTATCAGCGGATTTTCAGGAGCCAGCCCCGGCCACTCCGGTGCACAGGCCCCAAACATAAACAACGGGCCTTTCCTCTGAAACACTTAACTCACCCACGGTCCTTTATGGCAGATTGTGGAATCGTTAGCACTATCAAACCAGCCCGAGTTGGCACTGGTGCCAGCAGGTCTAGGAAGCATCCTGCGTATCGCCCGGTTTTCAGGAGCCAACCCGACGCCGAACCTATAGCCCCAAACATAAATAGCGGGCCTTTCCCTCTGAAACAAAACTCACCAGCCCGGTCCTTGATGGCAGATTGTGGGACTCCGTTGGCACTATCAAACCAGCCCGAGTTGGCACTGGTGCCAGCTTGGAATGCAAGGCATCCTGTATTAGCAGTTTTTCAGGAGCCAGCGGCGGCTCGGGCCTATGGTCACGCAACATAAACAACGGGCCTTTCCTGAAACAAATCTCACCAGCCCGGTCCTTGATGGCAGATGAATTTGGGAATCCGTTGCCACTATCAAACCAGCCCGTGTTGCTTTGGGTACCAGCAGGTCTGGGGGCATCCTAGCGTATCGCGGATTTTCAGGAGCCAGCCGGCCGCTCTGGGGTACAGGACCCCAAACATAAACAAGCGGGCCTTTCCTCTGAAACAAAACTCACCAGCGGTCGGCACTGGTGCCAGCAGGTCTGGGAAGCATCCCTGCGTGCAGCGGATTTTTTCAGGATCAGCGGCCACTCGGGCCTAAGGCCCCAAACATAAACAACGGGCCTTTCCCTCTGAAACAAACTCACCAGCCCTGGCCGCCCGGTGGCAGATTGTGGGACTCGTTGGCACTATCAAACCAATCGAGTTGGCACTGGTGCCAACAGGTCAGGAGGCATCCTGCGTCAGCGGATGCAGAACCAGCCGGCCACTCCGGTGCACAGGCCCCAAACATAAACAGCGGGCTTTTCCTCTGAAACAAAACTCACCAGCCCGGTCCTTGATGATGGCAGATTGTGGGACTCCGTTGGCACTATCAAACCAGCCCGAGTTGGCACTGGTGCCAGCTTGGGTCTGGGAGGCATCCTGCGTATCGCGGATTTTTCAGGAGCCACCCGGCCACTCGGGCCTATGGCCCCAAACATAAACAACGGGCCTTTCCCTCTGAAACAAAACTCACCAGCCCGGTCCTTGATGGCAGATTGTGGGACTCCGTTGGCACTATCAAACCAGCCCGAGTTGGCACTGGTGCCAGCTTGGGTCTGGGAGGCATCCTGCGTATCGCCGGATTTTCAGGAGCCAACCCGGCCACTCGGGGCCTATGGCCCCAAACATAAACAACGGGCCTTTCCCTCTGAAACAAAACTCACCAGCCCGGTCCTTGATGGCAGATTGTGGGACTCCGTTGGCACTATCAAACCAGCCCGAGTTGGCACTGGTGCCAGCTTGGGTCTGGGGAGGCATCCTGCGTATCGCCCGGATTTTCAGGAGCCAGCCCGGCCACTCGGGCCTATGGCCCCAAACATAAACAACGGGCCTTTCCCTCTGAAACAAAACTCACCAGCCCGGTCCTTGATGGCAGATTGTGGGACTCCGTTGGCACTATCACACTGGTGCCAGCAGGTCTGGGAGGCATCCTGCGTATCGCGGATTTTCAGGAGCCAGCCCGGCCACTCGGGCCTATGGCCCCAAACATAAACAACGGGCCTTTCCCTCTGAAACAAAACTCACCAGCCCCGGTCCTTGATGGCAGATTGTGGGACTCCGTTGGCACTATCAAACCAGCCCGAGTTGGCACTGGTGCCAGCAGGTCTGGGTCTGGGAGGCATCCTGCGTATCGCCCGGATTTTCAGGAGCCAGCCCGGCCACTCGGGCCTATGGCCCCAAACATAAACAAGGCCTTTCCCTCTGAAACAAAACTCACCAGCCCGGTCCTTGATGGCAGATTGTGGGACTCCGTTGGCACTATCAAACCAGCCCGAGTTGGCACTGGTGCCAGCTTGGGTCTGGGAGGCATCCTGCGTATCGCGCGATTTTTCAGGCCAGCCAGCCGGCCACTCGGGCCTATGGCCCCAAACATAAACAACGGGCCTTTCCCTCTGAAACAAAACTCACCAGCCCCGGTCCTTGATGGCAGATTGTGGGACTCCGTTGGCACTATCAAACCAGCCCGAGTTGGCACTGGTGCCAGCTTGGGTCTGGGAGGCATCCTGCGTATCGCGGATTTTTCAGGAGCCAACCCGGCCACTCGGGCCTATGGCCCCAAACATAAACAACGGGCCTTTCCCTCTGAAACAAAACTCACCAGCCCCGGTCCTTGATGGCAGATTGTGGGACTCCGTTGGCACTATCAAACCAGCCCGAGTTGGCACTGGTGCCAGCTTGGGTCTGGGGAGGCATCCTGCGTATCGCCCGATTTTCAGGAGCCAACCCGGCCACTCGGGCCTATGGCCCCAAACATAAACAACGGGCCTTTCCCTCTGAAACAAAACTCACCAGCCCGGTCCTTGATGGCAGATTGTGGGACTCCGTTGGCACTATCAAACCAGCCCGAGTTGGCACTGGTGCCAGCTTGGGTCTGGGAGGCATCCTGCGTATCGCCGATTTTTCAGGAGCCACCCGGCCACTCGGGCCTATGGCCCCAAACATAAACAACGGGCCTTTCCCTCTGAAACAAAACTCACCAGCCCGGTCCTTGATGGCAGATTGTGGGACTCCGTTGGCACTATCAAACCAGCCCGAGTTGGCACTGGTGCCAGCTTGGGTCTGGGAGGCATCCTGCGTATCGCGGATTTTCAGGAGCCAACCCGGCCACTCGGGCCTATGGCCCCAAACATAAACAACGGGCCTTTCCCTCTGAAACAAAACTCACCAGCCCCGGTCCTTGATGGCAGATTGTGGGACTCCGTTGGCACTATCAAACCAGCCCGAGTTGGCACTGGTGCCAGCTTGGGTCTGGGAGGCATCCTGCGTATCGCGGATTTTCAGGAGCCAACCCGGCCCACTCGGGCCTATGGCCCCAAACATAAACAACGGGCCTTTCCCTCTGAAACAAAACTCACCAGCCCGGTCCTTGATGGCAGATTGTGGGACTCCGTTGGCACTATATCAAACCAGCCCGAGTTGGCACTGGTGCCAGCTTGGGTCTGGGAGGCATCCTGCGTATCGCCCGATTTTTCAGGAGCCAGCCCGGCCACTCGGGCCTATGGCCCCAAACATAAACAACGGGCCTTTCCCTCTGAAACAAAACTCACCAGCCCGGTCCTTGATGGCAGATTGTGGGACTCCGTTGGCACTATCAAACCAGCCCCGAGTTGGCACTGGTGCCAGCTTGGGTCTGGGAGGCATCCTGCGTATCGCGGATTTTCAGGAGCCAGCCCGGCCACTCGGGCCTATGGCCCCAACATAAACAACGGGCCTTTCCCTCTGAAACAAAACTCACCAGCCCGGTCCTTGATGGCAGATTGTGGGACTCCGTTGGCACTATCAAACCAGCCCGAGTTGGCACTGGTGCCAGCTTGGGTCTGGGAGGCATCCTGCGTATCGATTTTTTTCAGGAGCCAGCCCGGCCACTCGGGCCTATGGCCCCAAACATAAACAACGGGCCTTTCCCTCTGAAACAAAACTCACCAGCCCCGGTCCTTGATGGCAGATTGTGGGACTCCGTTGGCACTATCAAACCAGCCCGAGTTGGCACTGGTGCCAGCTTGGGTCTGGGAGGCATCCTGCGTATCGCCCGATTTTCAGGAGCCAACCCGGCCACTCGGGCCTATGGCCCCCAAACATAAACAACGGGCCTTTCCCTCTGAAACAAAACTCACCAGCCCGGTCCTTGATGGCAGATTGTGGGACTCCGTTGGCACTATCAAACCAGCCCGAGTTGGCACTGGTGCCAGCTTGGGTCTGGGAGGCATCCTGCGTATCGCGGATTTTCAGGAGCCAGCCCGGCCACTCGGGCCTATGGCCCCAAACATAAACAACGGGCCTTTCCCTCTGAAACAAAACTCACCAGCCCGGTCCTTGATGGCAGATTGTGGGACTCCGTTGGCACTATCAAACCAGCCCGAGTTGGCACTGGTGCCAGCTTGGGTCTGGGAGGCATCCTGCGTATCGCGGATTTTTCAGGAGCCAACCCGGCCACTCGGGCCTATGGCCCCAAACATAAACAACGGGCCTTTCCCTCTGAAACAAAACTCACCAGCCCGGTCCTTGATGGCAGATTGTGGGACTCCGTTGGCACTATCAAACCAGCCCGAGTTGGCACTGGTGCCAGCTTGGGTCTGGGAGGCATCCTGCGTATCGCGCGGATTTTTCAGGAGCCAGCCCGGCCACTCGGGCCTATGGCCCCAAACATAAACAACGGGCCTTTCCCTCTGAAACAAAACTCACCAGCCCGGTCCTTGATGGCAGATTGTGGGACTCCGTTGGCACTATCAAACCAGCCCGAGTTGGCACTGGTGCCAGCTTGGGTCTGGGAGGCATCCTGCGTATCGCGGATTTTCAGGAGCCACCCGGCCACTCGGGCCTATGGCCCCAAACATAAACAACGGGCCTTTCCCTCTGAAACAAAACTCACCAGCCCCGGTCCTTGATGGCAGATTGTGGGACTCCGTTGGCACTATCAAACCAGCCCGAGTTGGCACTGGTGCCAGCTTGGGTCTGGGAGGCATCCTGCGTATCGCGATTTTTCAGGAGCCAGCCCGGCCACTCGGGCCTATGGCCCCAAACATAAACAACGGGCCTTTCCCTCTGAAACAAAACTCACCAGCCCCGGTCCTTGATGGCAGATTGTGGGACTCCGTTGGCACTATCAAACCAGCCCGAGTTGGCACTGGTGCCAGCTTGGGTCTGGGAGGCATCCTGCGTATCGCGGATTTTCAGGAGCCAGCCCGGCCACTCGGGCCTATGGCCCCAAACATAAACAACGGGCCTTTCCCTCTGAAACAAAACTCACCAGCCCGGTCCTTGATGGCAGATTGTGGGACTCCGTTGGCACTATCAAACCAGCCCGAGTTGGCACTGGTGCCAGCTTGGGTCTGGGGGAGGCATCCTGCGTATCGCGGATTTTTCAGGAGCCAGCCCGGCCACTCCGGGCCTATGGGCCCCAAACATAAACAACGGGCCTTTCCCTCTGAAACAAAACTCACCAGCCCGGTCCTTGATGGCAGATTGTGGGACTCCGTTGGCACTATCAAACCAGCCCGAGTTGGCACTGGTGCCAGCTTGGGTCTGGGAAGGCATCCTGCGTATCGCGCGGATTTTCAGGAGCCAGCCCCGGCCACTCGGGCCTATATGGCCCCAAACATAAACAACGGGCCTTTCCCTCTGAAACAAAACTCACCAGCCCGGTCCTTGATGGCAGATTGTGGGACTCCGTTGGCACTATCAACCAGCCCGAGTTGGCACTGGTGCCAGCTTGGGTCTGGGAGGCATCCTGCGTATCGCGGATTTTCAGGAGCCAACCCGGCCACTCGGGCCTATGGCCCCAAACATAAACAACGGGCCTTTCCCTCTGAAACAAAACTCACCAGCCCGGTCCTTGATGGCAGATTGTGGGACTCCGTTGGCACTATCAAACCAGCCCGAGTTGGCACTGGTGCCAGCTTGGGTCTGGGAGGCATCCTGCGTATCGCCGGATTTTCAGGAGCCCACCCGGCCCTCTCGGGCCTATGGCCCCAAACATAAACAACGGGCCTTTCCCTCTGAAACAAAACTCACCAGCCCGGTCCTTGATGGCAGATTGTGGGACTCCGTTGGCACTATCAAACCAGCCCGAGTTGGCACTGGTGCCAGCTTGGGTCTGGGGGAGGCATCCTGCGTATCGCGGATTTTCAGGAGCCAGCCCGGCCACTCGGGCCTATGGCCCCAAACATAAACAACGGGCCTTTCCCTCTGAAACAAAACTCACCAGCCCGGTCCTTGATGGCAGATTGTGGGACTCCGTTGGCACTATCAAACCAGCCCGAGTTGGCACTGGTGCCAGCTTGGGTCTGGGAGGCATCCTGCGTATCGCGGATTTTCAGGAGCCAACCCGGCCACTCGGGCCTATGGCCCCAAACATAAACAACGGGCCTTTCCCTCTGAAACAAAACTCACCAGCCCCGGTCCTTGATGGCAGATTGTGGGACTCCGTTGGCACTATCAAACCAGCCCGAGTTGGCACTGGTGCCAGCTTGGGTCTGGGAGGCATCCTGCGTATCGCGGATTTTCAGGAGCCAACCCGGCCACTCGGGCCTATGGCCCCAAACATAAACAACGGGCCTTTCCCTCTGAAACAAAACTCACCAGCCCGGTCCTTGATGGCAGATTGTGGGACTCCGTTGGCACTATCAAACCAGCCCGAGTTGGCACTGGTGCCAGCTTGGGTCTGGGGAGGCATCCTGCGTATCGCCCGGATTTTCAGGAGCCAACCCGGCCACTCGGGCCTATGGCCCCAAACATAAACAACGGGCCTTTCCCTCTGAAACAAAACTCACCAGCCCGGTCCTTGATGGCAGATTGTGGGACTCCGTTGGCACTATCAAACCAGCCCGAGTTGGCACTGGTGCCAGCTTGGGTCTGGGAGGCATCCTGCGTATCGCGGATTTTCAGGAGCCAACCCGGCCACTCGGGCCTATGGCCCCAAACATAAACAACGGGCCTTTCCCTCTGAAACAAAACTCACCAGCCCGGTCCTTGATGGCAGATTGTGGGACTCCGTTGGCACTATCAAACCAGCCCGAGTTGGCACTGGTGCCAGCTTGGGTCTGGGAGGCATCCTGCGTATCGCGGATTTTTCAGGAGCCAACCCGGCCACTCGGGCCTATGGCCCCAAACATAAACAACGGGCCTTTCCCTCTGAAACAAAACTCACCAGCCCGGTCCTTGATGGCAGATTGTGGGACTCCGTTGGCACTATCAAACCAGCCCGAGTTGGCACTGGTGCCAGCTTGGGTCTGGGAGGCATCCTGCGTATCGCGGATTTTTCAGGAGCCAGCCCGGCCACTCGGGCCTATGGCCCCAAACATAAACAACGGGCCTTTCCCTCTGAAACAAAACTCACCAGCCCGGTCCTTGATGGCAGATTGTGGGACTCCGTTGGCACTATCAAACCAGCCCGAGTTGGCACTGGTGCCAGCTTGGGTCTGGGAGGCATCCTGCGTATCGCGGATTTTCAGGAGCCAACCCGGCCACTCGGGCCTATGGCCCCAAAAATAAACAACGGGCCTTTCCCTCTGAAACAAAACTCACCAGCCCGGTCCTTGATGGCAGATTGTGGGACTCCGTTGGCACTATCAAACCAGCCCGAGTTGGCACTGGTGCCAGCTTGGGTCTGGGAGGCATCCTGCGTATCGCGCGGATTTTCAGGAGCCAACCCGGCCACTCGGGCCTATGGCCCCAAACATAAACAACGGGCCTTCCCTCTGAAACAAAACTCACCAGCCCCGGTCCTTGATGGCAGATTGTGGGACTCCGTTGGCACTATCAAACCAGCCCGAGTTGGCACTGGTGCCAGCTTGGGTCTGGGAGGCATCCTGCGTATCGCCCGGATTTTCAGGAGCCAGCCCGGCCACTCGGGCCTATGGCCCCAAACATAAACAACGGGCCTTTCCCTCTGAAACAAAACTCACCAGCCCGGTCCTTGATGGCAGATTGTGGGACTCCGTTGGCACTATCAAACCAGCCCGAGTTGGCACTGGTGCCAGCTTGGGTCTGGGAGGCATCCTGCGTATCGCGCGGATTTTCAGGAGCCACCCGGCCACTCGGGCCTATGGCCCCAAACATAAACAAGCGGGCCTTTCCCTCTGAAACAAAACTCACCAGCCCGGTCCTTGATGGCAGATTGTCTGGGAGGCATCCTGCGTATCGCGGATTTTCAGGAGCCACCCGGCCACTCGGGCCTATATTTTAAACATAAACAACGGGC
>NW_022148212.1:0-35065 GCF_901933205.1 Camarhynchus parvulus
GTGACCACTGGTCAGTCATGGTCACCATTGCTCAGTCATGGTCAGCCCTGGTCACTCAGAGTGACCGCTGGTCAGTCATGGTCAGCCAGAGTGACCACTGGTCAGTCAGAGTGACCACTGGTCAGTCATGGTCAGTCAGAGTGACCGCTGGTCAGTGATGGTCAGCAATGGTCAGTGATGGTCAGCAATGGTCAGTGATGGTCACCAGTGCTCAGAGTGACCACCGAGTGCTCCACGTTGTACTCGAGGCGGTCAATCATCTCACCCTGGTCAGCCAGAGTGACCACTGGTCAGTCATGGTCAGCCAGAGTGACCACTGGTCAGTCAGAGTGACCGCTGGTCAGTCATGGTCACCATTGCTCAGTCATGGTCAGCCCTGGTCACTCAGAGTGACCGCTGGTCAGTCATGGTCACCATTGCTCAGTCATGGTCAGCACTGGTCAGTCAGAGTGACCGCTGGTCAGTGATGGTCACCAGTGCTCAGAGTGACCACCGAGTGCTCCACGTTGTACTTGATGCGGTCAATCATCTCGCCCTGGTCATTCAGAGTGACCACTGGTCAGTCATGGTCAGCCAGAGTGACCACTGGTCAGTCAGAGTGACCACTGGTCAGTCATGGTCAGCCAGAGTGACCACTGGTCAGTCAGAGTGGCCACTGGTCAGTCATGGTCAGCCAGAGTGACCACTGGTCAGTGATGGTCTGCACCGATCATTCACAGTGACCACTGGTCACTCACAATGAGTCCTGGTCATTCATGGTGTCTGCTGGGCACTCACAGTGACCACTGGTCAGTCATCGTCAGCATTGGTCAGTGATGGTCACCACTGGTCACTCCCGGTGACCTCTAACCCCTCCCAGTGACCGCTGGTCACTTCCAATGCCTTGTGGTCACTCTCAATGAACTTTGATGGGTCCAGATGACCCATGGTCACGCCTAATGACCCAAAACCCGTCCTGATGACCACTGGTCACTCCAATGACCACTGGTCACTCCCAATGACCCATAACCCATCCCAGATGACCTTTGGTGGATCCCAATGACCAGTGGTCACTCAGGATGACCCGTGGTCACTCCCAATGACCACTGGTCACTCCTAATGACCTCTGGTCACTCCAAGGTGACCTTCTGCAGATCTTTGATGACCCTCAATGGGTTCTTGGTGACCCTCAATGGCTCCAGATGGGTTTTGATGGGTCCCAATGACCACTGGTCACTCCCAATGACCCATAACCCATCCCAATGACCTTTGGTGGATCCCAATGACCACTGGTCACTCCAATGACCACTGGTCACTGCTAATGACCCATAACCCATCCCAATGACCACTGGTCACTCCTAATGACCCATAACCCATCCCAATGACCACCGGTCACTCCCAATGACCCATAACCCATCCCAGTGACCAGTGGTCACTCAATATGACCAGTGGTCACTCCAAGGTGACCTTCTGGAGATCTTTGATGACCCTCAGTGGGTTCTTGGTGACCCTTGGTGGGCTTTGATGGGTCCTGGTCACTTCAAACCCCTCCCAAATGACCAGCGGTCACTCCGGCTGACCCGCGGTCACTCAGCGGTCACTCAGCGTGCCCGGACCTGGCTCTCGACCAGCATGGCCATGTCCACGAACATGTCGTGCAGCTCGCGGATGCTGGTCTCCAGCTTGATGATCTCGTTGTGCCGCGTCTCGATCTCGTTCAGCGCCTGCTTGGTCATCTGCGAGTCCATCTTGATCTGCGGGGACACGCCAGCGGTCAGCGGGGTCACCGGGGGTCACCTGGTGGTCACCTGGTGGTCACCCGGTGGTCAGGTGGTCCTAGAGATCTCCAGGTGGTCACCAGAGGGCTCTGGAGATCTCCAGGTGGTTCTGGTGGTCACCTGGTGGTCACCATAAATGACCTGGTGATCCCCAGGTGGTCACCCAGGTGGTCACCAAGGATGTCCAGGTGGTCACCATAAATGACCTGATGGTCACCTGGTGGTCACCTGGTCTGAGAGACCCTGAGGTGGTCACCCAGGTGTCTTCAGGTGGTCACCAGAGATCTTCAGGTGGTCACCCAGGATGTCCAGGTGGTCACCAGAAATGATCTGGTGGTCACCTGGTGGTCACCAGAGATGTCCAGGTGGTCACCTGGTGGTCACCAGAGATGTCCAGGTGGTCACCCAGGATGTCCAGGTGGTCACCAGAGATGTCCAGGTGGTCACCTGGTGTCTCCAGCAGCCGCAGTGACCCCTGGTAGCCACGGTGGCCACAGTGGTCACTCCCAGTGACCCCAGTGACCGCTGGTCAGTCCCGGTGGCCGCAGTGACCCCGTGGTCACTCCCAGTCCCTCCCAGTGACCCTGGTGGTCACTCTGGCCAGTGGTCACTCATGTTGTCCATGAAGATGGCCAGCTGACCGCTCTCCAGCGTGTCCGTGACCCCAGTGACCGCAGTGACCGCAGTGACCACTGGTCAGTCCCGGTGACCCTGTGGTCACTCCCAGTCCCTCCCAGTGACCCCGGTGACCCCGTGACCCTGGTGGTCACTCTGGTCAGTGGTCACTCACGTCGTCCGTGAAGATGGCCAGCTTGCCGCTCTCCAGCATGTCCTCCAGCTCCTCGTTGGTCGTGGTCCGGCCGGCTGGGGAGAGTGACCGCTGAGTGACCGCTGAGTGACCACTGAGTGACCACTGAGTGACCGCTCCTTCCCAATGACCCTTGACCCCCCAGAATTACCACCAATCCCTCCCCCGCACTGACCACTCCTTCCCGGTGACCCCTGACCCCCAGAGTGACCACTGACCCACCCACTGACCCCTGAGTGACCCCTTGACCCCCTGAGTGACCCCTGAGCCCCAGAGTGACCGCTCCCCAATGACCCCTGGCCACTCCCATGAGTGACCACTCCCCCCGCACTGACCACTGCCATGAGTGACCGCTGACCCCCAGAATGACCCCACACTGACCACTGACCCCCAGAGTGATCCCTTGACCCCCTCACTGACCATTCCCATGAGTGACCGCTGACCCCCCTTCCCTGACCACTGACCCCCGATGACCCGGAGTGACCAGATGACCCCAGATGACCCCAGATGACCATTGAGTGACCCCAGGTGACCCCAGATGACCCTCACTGATCTCGAGCTGCCGCTGGATCCGGTCCTTGCAGCGGTCAGGGCATGGTGACCACTCAGTCCCTCCCCATGCCCTGATGACCCCATGACCCAGAGTGACCAGATGACCATAGATGACCCCTATGACCCCAGTGGTCACTCTGAGTGACCCCAGAGTGACCACAGCAGTGGTCAGTGTCCGTACTGATCTCGAGCTGCCGCTGGATCCGGTCCTTGCAGCGGTCACTGTGACCAGCAAGGACACTGACCGTTCCCTGATGACCAATGATGACCACTGACCCCAGAGTGACCCCGAGTGACCCCAGAGTGACCCTAGCAGTGGTCAGTGTCCGTACTGATCTCGAGCTGCCGCTGGATCCGGTCCTTGCAGCGGTCCCGGTACTTGGACTGCGTCGCGTTGTACTCGGTCATCACCTCCACGAACTTGCGGGACAGCGTAGAGTGCTGGGCAGGTGAGACACGGACAGGTGAGACAGGTGAGACATGGACAGGTGAGACATGGACAGGTGAGATATGGACAGGTGAGACATGGACAGGTGAGAGATGGACAGGTGAGAGATGGACAGGTGAGGGATGGACAGGTGAGATATGGACAGGTGAGACATGGACAGGTGAGAGATGGACAGGTGAGACATGGACAGGTGAGAGATGGACAGGTGAGAGATGGACAGGTGAGGGATGGACAGGTGAGAGATGGACAGGTGAGACATGGACAGGTGAGACATGGACAGGTGAGACAGGTGAGGGATGGACAGGTGAGACATGGACAGGTGAGACAGGTGAGACATGGACAGGTGAGAGATGGACAGGTGAGAGATGGACAGGTGAGACATGGACAGGTGAGATGGGACAGGTGAGAGATGGACAGGTGAGAGATGGACAGGTGAGATGGGACAGGTGAGACATGGACAGGTGAGATGGGACAGGTGAGAGATGGACAGGTGAGAGATGGACAGGTGAGATGGGACAGGTGAGATGGGACAGGTGAGGGACGGACAGGTGAGATGGACAGGGGATGGACAGGTGATGGACAGGCCAGGTGAGAGATGGACAGGTGGTGAGATGGACAGGTGATGATGGACATGATGACAGGTGAGGGGGCGGATCTTGGGTGGCCAAGGGCGGTTGGTGATGATGAGGGATGGCGATGATGATGATGAGTCAATGATGATGGATGGCGAGCGATGATGAAGATGATGATGAAGGTGATGATGGACAGGATGATGAAGGACAATGATGATGATGATGATGATGACCATGATGAAGGTGAGGATGATGGCGTATGGCGATGATGATGATGATGAAGGGAGGATGAAGGCTCGATAGGTGGAGTGATGATGATGGATGAACATGATGCGATGATGGACAGATGATGATGACATGATGAGGATGATATGATGATGATGATGATGACGATGATGACGATGATGATGATGAGATGATGGTGGTGATGATGAAGAAGGTGACCTGGTGAGCCGGATGACAACAGGATGTTCAGTGCACCTGCTGCTGATCAATGATGAAGATGATGACGATGATGATGATGATGAAGGTGATGATGACGATGATGAAGGTGATGATGATGACCATGATGACGGTGATGATGATGAAGGTGAGGAGGCTCACCTGCGTTTTGCGGATGCGCAGGTCGGCCGAGGAGCGGTTCAGCCCCTCCTCCTGCTCGATGCTCTGCTCGATGGCTGCGGCCGGACAGCGGTCACCCATTGGTCACCCATTGGTCACCCAGCGGTCACTCAGCGGTCACTCGGTGGCCGCCCAGTGGCCGGACACTCGGCGGTCAGCGGGGCAGGGGTCAAAGGTCACCTTTCAATTTGGAGCGCACTTTGTTCGCCGTCTTCTTGATGTCGGCCGTGAGGTCCTCGAGCTCCTGCTTGGTCTCTGAGTGACCACGAGTGACCAGTGAGTGACCGCGAGTGACGGTGAGTGACCAGTGAGTGACCGGTGAGTGACCCGTGAGTGACCGTGAGTGACCGTGAGTGACCGATGAGTGACCAGTGAGTGACCCGTGAGTGACCAGTGAGTGACCGGTGAGTGACCGCGAGTGACCGGTGAGTGACCGCGAGTGACCGGTGAGTGACCGTGAGTGACCAGTGAGTGACCGGTGAGTGACGGTGAGTGACCGGTGAGTGACCGCGAGTGACCGTGAGTGACCGGTGAGTGACCAGTGAGTGACCGGTGAGTGACCAGTTAGTGACCACTCACTGACCAATCACTGACCAATCACTGACCAGTCAGTGACCAGTGAGTGACCAGTGAGTGACCGGTGAGTGACCACTCACTGACCACTCACTGACCATTACTGACCAATCAGTGACCAATCAGTGACCGGTGAGTGACCGGTGAGTGACCGCGAGTGACCGGTGAGTGACCAGTGAGTGACCGCGAGTGACCAGTGACGGTGAGTGACCAGTGACCAGTGAGTGATCACTGTGACAGTGAGTGACCACTCAGTGACCAGTGAGTGACCAATCACTGACCAGTCACTGACCAGTGAGTGACCAGTGAGTGACCGGTGAGTGACCAGTCACTGACGAATCACTGACCAATCAGTGACTGGTGAAATCAGTGACCAGTCAGTGACCACTGACCCCAATCACTGACCAGTGAGTGACCACTGACCCCATTAATGACATAATGACCCCATTAATGACCCAATAACCCCATTAACGATCAGAATAATCAAATAATTAATTAAGTAGCTAATTAATTAACTAATTAAGTCACTCTCGTCGGGGTTGGGGGCGCTGTGCTGCCCCTCAGTGACCCAATGTCCCCATTAATGACTCAATAACCCCATTATTGACCACAATAATCGATTAATTAATTAATGAATGGTTTAATTAGCTGATTAATTAATTAGAACTCACTCTCGTCGGGGTTGGGGGCGGCCAGGATGGCGCTGTGCTCTTTATTAGTGACCCCATTAATGACCCATTAATGACCCATTAATGACCCAATAACCCCATTAATGACCACAATAACTATCCCATTAATTAATCATCTAATTAATTAGCTAATTAACTCACTCTCGTCGGGGTTGGGGGCGGCCAGGATGGCGCTGTGCTGTTTCTTCACCTGTGACCCGTCCTCGAGTTAATCGATTCAATGGATCCCCTCCACCTGGGCAGAAAATTTTGGGGGAAAAGGAATTAATTAATTAATGCGGGATTTGGGGATTACGGGATTTGGGAAAAACGGGATTTTCCTCGGGGGATTTGGGGGCGGGGATTTGGGAAGCTGGGATTTGGGGAAAAGCGGGGATTTGGGCTCCACGATTTGGGGAAAATTGGGGATTTGGGGAAAACGGGGATTTGGGGAAAACGGGGATTTGGGAAAAACGGGGATTTGGGGAAAAACGGGGGATTTGGGGAAAATGGGGATTTGGGGAAAATGGGGATTTGGGGAAAATTGGGGATTTGGGGAAAATGGGGATTTGGGGAAAATTGGGGATTTGGGGAAAAACGGGGGGTTTGGGAAAAACGGGATTTGGGGAAAACGGGGATTTGGGGAAAACGGGGGATTTGGGAAAAATCGGGGATTTGGGGAAAACGGGGATTTGGGGGAAAAAAACGGGGGATTTGGGGAAAAACGGGGATTTGGGGAAAAACGGGGATTTGGGGAAAATTGGGGATTTGGGAAAAACGGGGATTTGGGGGAAAATTCTGAATTTTTTGGGGGAAAATTGTGAATATTTGGAGGAAAAATTGCAAATTTTTGGGGTAAAATTGTGAATTTTGGGGGGAAAAATGTGAAGTCTTTGGGGAAAAACTGGGGATTTTTGGGGAAAAATTGTGAATTGCTGGGGAAAAATTTGGGATTTTGGAGGGAAAAGTTGGGGATTTTTTGAGGAAAAATTGGGGATTTTTGGGGGGAAAAATTGGGGAATTTGAGGGGAAAAATCGGGGATTTTTGGGGAAAAATTGTGAACTTTTTGGGGAAAAATTGGGGATTTTTTTGGGGAAAAATTGGGGATTTTGGGGGAAAAATTGGGGATTTTTGGTGGAAAAGTCTGGGATTTTGGGGGGAAAATTGGGGATTTTTTGAGGAAAAATTGGGGATTTTTGGTGGAAAAATTGCAAATTTTGGGGGGAAAAACTGCGGATTTTGGGAAAAATTGGGGATTTTGGGAAAATTGGGGATTTTTGGGGGAAAATTTGGGACTTTGGGGGGAAAAGTTGCTAATTTTGGGGGGAAAAATTGGGGATTTTTGGGGATTTTGGGGGGAATTTTGGGGGAATTTTAGGGAAATTCCGGGGGATTTAGGGGGAAAAGTTGGGGAATTTTTTTTTTTTAATTTTTGGAGGAATTTTGGGGGATTTTGGGGCGGGATTTTGAGGGGATTTGGGGGTAAATTGGGGAATTTTGGGGGGAAGTTTGGGGATTTTGGAGAGGTTTGCGGGGATTTTGAGGAAATTTTAGGGGATTTTGGGGGTTTTATGGGGATTTTAGGGGATTTGGGGTGAATTTGGGGGAATTTGGGGGGAATTTGGGGGTCCTAGGGGGATTTGGGGAATTTTAGGGATTTTTTTGGAGGAATTTTGGGGGATTTTGGAGGTTTTAAGACATTTTGGGGGAATTTGGGGATTTTTGGGGGGTCCCAGAGAAATTCTGGGGGATTTTTTAGGGGTCAGAAGTGGGGATTTTGGGGGATTTTGGGGGATTTTGGGGGTCCTTTGGGGGTTTTTGGGGATTTTGGGGGGTCCCAGAAAATCCCATTTTGGGGGTTCAAAAGTGGGGATTTTGGGGATTTTCCCTGATTTTGGGGGGATCCCAGACCCATTTTTTGGGGTCCCAAACCCATTTTTGGGGTCCCAATCCCATTTTTGGGGGTTCCAAACCCGATTTTGGGGGTGCCTCCATCCCAATTTTGGGGGTCCTGGACCCATTTTTTGGGGTCTCTGGGGTTTTGGGGGTTCCAAACCCATTTTAAGGTGTCTCAGTCACAATTTTGGGGGTCCTGATCCCATTTTTGGGGGTCCCTGGGGGTTTTTGGGTGTCCCCAGCCCATTTTTGGGGGTCCCGGACCTGATTTTGGGGGTTCCAGACCCATTTTTGGGGGTCCCTGGGGTTTTTTGGGGCCCCTGGACTCATTTTTGGGGTCCCTCCTCATTTTGGGGTCCCCAAGCCCAATTTTGGGGGTCCCAATCTCATTTTGGGGTCCCTGATTTCATTTTTGGGGGTCCCTGGGGGTTTCTGGGGTCCCTGATCCCATTTTTGGGGCTCTTGGACCCATTTTGGGGGTCTCTGGGGTTTTTGGGGTCACTGATCCCATTTTTGGGGGTCCCCGGGGTTTTTGGGGGTCCCTCGGGGTTTTTGGGGGTCTTGGACCCGATTTTGGGGGTCCCAATCCCATTTTCGGGGGTCCCTAGGGGTTTTCGGGTGCCTCAATCCCATTTTTGGGGTCACTGATCCCATTTTTGGGGGTCCCAATCCCGATTTTGGGGGTCCCAGACCCATTTTTGGGGATCCCTGGGGGTTTCAGGTGCCCCAAGCCCCTTTTTGGGGGTCTCAACCCCAAATTTGGGGGTCCCAATCCCAATTTTGGGGGTCCATGGGGTTTTTTTGGGGTCCCTGATTTCATTTTTGGGGGTCCCGGACCTGATTTTGGGGTCATTGATCCCATTTTTGGGGGTCCCTGGGGGTTTCAGGTGCCCCTAAACCCATTTTTGGGGGTCTCAATCCCAATTTTAGGGTCAGTGAGCCCAATTTGGGGGTCCTGGACCCATTTTGGGGGTACCAAACCCAATTTTGGGGGTCCCTGATCCCATTTTTGGGGGTCCCCAACTGGATTTTGGGGGTTCTGATGTCATTTTGGGGGTCCCAATCCCTTTTTCAGGTGCCCCCAAGGCATTTTTGGGGTCCCTGGGGGTTTTCAGGTGCCTCAATCCCAATTTTGGGGTTCCAAACCCGATTTTGGGGGTCCATGATCCCATTTTTGTGGTCCCTGATGTCATTTTTGGGGGTCCCAGACCCATTTTCGGGGGTCCCTGGGGGTTTTCGGGTGCCTCAATCCCATTTTTGGGGTCACTGATCCCATTTTTGGGGGTCTTGGACCCATTTTCTGGGGGTCCCAATCCCGATTTTGGGGGTCCCAGACCCATTTTTGGGGGTCCCAATCTCATTTTGGGGTCCCTGATGTCATTTTTGGGGGTCCCTGATTTCATTTTTGGGGGTCCCGATCCCAATTTTGGGGGTCCCTAGGGGTTTTCAGGTGCCCCAATCCCATTTTTGAGGGTCTCAATCCCAATTTTGGGGTCGCTGATCCCATTTTTGGGGGTCCCTGGGGGGTTTTTGGGGTCCCTGATTTCATTTTTGGGGGTCCCGGACCCGATTTTGGGGGTCCCGACCCGGATTTTTGGGGGTCCCACCTGCTCGAAGAACTCGTCCATGAAGTGGTCCCTGTCGACCGTGACCACCTCCTCCTCATCGTCGCTGTCCTTGGCCTGCGGGGGGCGCTCTCAGGGGGGCGTGGCCTCCGCCAAACCACGCCCCCCGCCGGGGAAACCCCGCCCCCCTGAGCAAAAACCCCGCCCCCCAAAAAATCCTCAATTTCCGCCCTCAAAAAAGGAAAAAAAACCCAAAAAATGTCCCCCCCGGGAAAAATCTTAAAATTCCCCAAAATCCCCAAATCCACCGTAAAAAACCCCAAACCTGAAAATCCCCCCCAGAGCCCCCAAAAATGACCCAAAATTGACCCAAAATGAGCCCCAAAAAAAGCCTCAAATCCTCCGTCCAAAAATTCCCCAAAAATTCCCCAAAAATTCCCCAAAAAATTCTCCAAAAATTTCCAAAAATTTCCAAAAAATTCCCCAAAAATTCCCCCAAAACCCCCGGACCCCCCAAAACCCCAAAACCTCCCCAGACCCCAAAAATCCCCCAAATCCTCGCCCAAAAAATAAAAAAATATTTTAAAAAAATCCGAAAAAATAAAAAAAAATTAAAAAATATCCCCCCCCCAAAAAAAAATCCCCAAAAAATCCCAAAATTGCGCCCCATCCCCCACCACCCCCGGAGACCCCAAATCCGCCCCCAAAATCGTCCCAAACCCGAAAAAAACCCCTAAAATCCCCGAAAAAAAACCCCCAAAATTTAAAAAAAAAAATTAAAAAATCCCCCAAAAAATCCCCAAAAAATCCCAAAAAAAATCCCCAAAAATCCCCAAAAAATCCAAAAAAATCCCAAAAAAACCCCAAAAAATCCCAAAAAAATCCAAAAAAATCCCAAAAAATCCCCAAAATCGCGCCCCATCCCCCACCCCCCTGGAGACCCCAAATCCACCCCCAGACCCGAAAAAAAAATCCCCAAAATATCCCAAAGAAATCCGAATAAATGCCGAAAAATATTAATAAAAAAAACATTTTAAAAAATCCCAAAAATCCCAAAAAATTCCCCAAAATCCCCCCCATCCCCCACTTCCCCAAAAGCCCCAAAATCCCCCCCAAAATCGCCCCCAGAGCCCAAAAATCCCGAAGAAAATTCCCCAAAAATAAAAAAAAAATTCCCAAAAAAATCCCCAAAAAATCCCAAAAATCCCCGGGACCCCCAACAATTCCCCATCCCACCCCCCAGGACCCCCCCAGGACCCCCCCAAAATCCCCCTAAATACCCTCTGGGCTCCCAAAAATCCCAAAAAAATGCCCAAAAAATAAAAAAAAAATCCCCAAAAATTCCAAAAAATCCCAAAAAATCCTCAAAAATTCCCGAGACCCCTCCCACAATTCCCCCCCCCCACCCCCAAAAGGCCCCCAGGACCCCCCCAAAATCCCCCCAAATACCCTCTGGAGCCCCCAAATCCCCCCAAAAATCCCCCAAAAATCCCCCAAAAATTAAAAAAAACCCCAGAAATCCCCCAAAAATCCCAAAAAATCCCCAAAAAATCCCAAAAATCTCCGGGACCCCTCCCCACCATTCCCCACCCCCAGCCCCACCAGGAGCCCCCAGGACCCCCCCAAAATCCCCGTAAATCCCCAAAAAATCCCCCAAAAATTAAAAAAAATTAACAAAAAAATTCAAAAAACCCCCAAAAAAATCCCCAAAAAATCCCCAAGATCCCCGAGACCCCCCCCACAATTCCCAACCCCCACCCCCCCCCAGGACCCCCCCCCCAAAGTCCCAAAAAATCCCCCCCAAAAATGGGAAAAATTGAAAAAAAAATCCAAAAATAATAAAAAAAAAATCCCAAAAAATCCCCAAAAAATTCCCAAAAATCTGGGACCCCCCCCACAATTCCCCTCCCCCAACACCCCCAAAATCCCCCAGGAACCCCCGAAATCCCCCTAAATACCCTCTGGAGCCCCCAAATACCCCAAAAAATCCCCAAAAAATCCCCAAAAATTAAAAAAAAAAAAAAAAAATCCCCAAAAATCCCCAAAAATCCCCGAGACCCCCCCCCACAATTCCCCTTCCCCAACACCCCCAAAATCCCCCAGGACCCCCCGAAATACCCTCCGGAGCCCCGAAAATCCTCCCAAAAATTGAAAAAAAATCCCGAAAAATCCCCAAAATCCCCGGGCCCCCCCCCCACCATTCCCCTCCCCCACCCCCCCAGGCCCCCCCAGCCCCCCCCGCTCTCCCCTCCCCCCCCGCTCACGCTGCGGAGCTCCTGGGTCCGGTCCTTCATGGTGGGGGAGGGGCCGCGACCCCCCCGGCGGCCTCGGGGGTGGGGGAGGGGCCGGGACCCCGGGGTGCGGATCCGGTGCGCGGGGGGGGGGGGAGGGGGTGGGGGAAGGGCGGCCCGGGGGCTGCGGCGGCGGCTGCGGCTGCGGACGGGGGGAGGGGCCTGAGAGGGAGGGGGAGGGGCCTGAGATGCGGAGGGGGGGAGGGGCCAGAGATTGGAGGGGGGAGGGGTCAGGAATGGGGGGGAGGGGCGGGGATGGGGAAAGGAGGGGCCAGAGATGGGGAGGGGCCAGAAATGGGGGAGGGGCCAGAGATGCGCAGGGGAGGGGCGAGGCCAGGAATGGGGGGGGAGGTGCCAGAAATTGTGGGGGAGGGGCCAGAGATGGGGGGAGGGGCCAGGAATGGGGAGGAGGGGAGAGAAATGGGGAGGGGGAGGGGCCAGAGATGGGGGAGGGGCCAGAGATGGGGGAGGGGTCAGAGATTGGGAGGGGGAGGGGCGAGGATGGGGAAAGGGGGGGGGAGGGGGAGGGGCTGCGGCAAGGGGGCTGCGGCGGGAATGGGGGCGGGGCTTGGAGGAGGGGGGAGGGGCTTGGAGAGGGAGGGGCTTAAGAGGGGATATTGGGGGGTTTTTGGGGTGGGGGAGGGGTTGGGGGGATTTTGGGGATTTTGGGGGGGAATTTGGGGTTTGGGGTTTTTTGGGGAATTTGGGGTTTGGGGGATTTTTTGATGGGGTGGGGGAGGGGCTTAATGGGGGATTTTTGGGGGGAGGGGCTTAAGGAGGTTTTTGGGGATTTGGGGCGATTTTTGGGGTTTTGGGGGAGAATTTGGGGATTTTGGGGTTTTCACGGGGTTTTTGGGGAGATTTTGGGGGGAATTTTTGGGGTTTTTTGGGTTTTTTGGGGGGATTTTGGGTAAAGTTGGGAGATTTGGGGGGTTTTCAGGAGATTTGGGGGTTTTGGGGGGGAATTTTGGGGAATTGGGGGTTTTTGATGGGGTGGGGGAGGGGCTTAATGGGGGATTTTTGTGGGAGGGGCTTAAGGAGGTTTTTGGGGTTTTTGGGGGGATTTGGGGGATTTTGGGGTTTTGGGGGTTTTATGGGGTGGGGGAAGGGATTTGGGGGATATTTTTGGGGGGGATTTTTGGGGATTTTTGGGGGAATTTGGGGCATTTCGGGAGATTTTGGGGTTTTTTTGTGGGGGGGCTTCTTGGGGGATTTTGGGGCGATTTTTGGGATTTTTGGGGGGAGATTTTGGAGAATTGAGGGGATTTGGGGGGGAATTTGGGGATTTTTGGGGGATTTTGGAGGGTTTGGGGGATTTTTGGGGGGAATTTTGGGCCATTTCGGGGTTTTTGGGGAGAAATTTGGGGGAAATTTGGGGATTTTGCGTCCTCAGGTTCTCCCAGGGAATTTTTGGGGTGAAAATTGGGAAATTTGGGGTTTTGTTTTTTTTTTTTCCAGAATTTTGGGGTTTTTCGGGTGGAATTTCCGGGATTTTTGGAATTTTTTTGGGGGGGAGGAATTGAGAGAATTTTGGGGATTTTTTGGTGGAATTTTGGGGATTTTGGGGAATTTTGGGTTCCCAGGCGCTCTCGGGATTTTTTAGGGCGAATTTTGGGGATTTTTTTGGAGGATTTTGGGGATTTTTTGGTGGAAATTTCGGCAATTTTGGGACTCTCAGGAATTTTTTTTTTGGGGAGATTTTTGGGGAGAATTTTGGGGTTTTTTTAATTTTTTGAATTTTTTTTGACAGCGTTTCAAAGACTTTTGGGTTCAGGGAGGGAATTTGGGGGATTTTGGGGAGAAATTTGGGGATTTTGGGGTCTCAGGTGCTCCAAGAGAAATTTCAGGGAGATTTTGGGGCAATTTGGGGAATTTTGGGGAAATTTCGATGAACTTTGGAGCTTCAGGGATTTTTTGGGGAATTTTGGGGCCATTTTGGGGCCATTTTTATCAATTTTGGGAAATTTTGATGGCTTCTGGAACTTCAGGGTTTTTTGGGGAATATTTTGGGAGTTTTGGAGCATTTTTTGAGGATTTTGATGGATTTTGGGGCAATTTTGGGACACTTAGGAATTTTGGGGCATTTTTAGTGAATTTTGGGTCAATTTTCAGGTGATTTTTTGGGGAATTTCTGGGGAATTTTGTGGGGAATTTTTGGGTTAATTTTGGGGGATTTTGGGTGAATTTTGAGGGGATTTTTTGGGGCATTTTTAGTGAATTTTGGGTCAATTTTCAGGTGATTTTTTTTGGGACTTTTTGGTGAATTTTTCGTGAATTTTCTGGGGAATATGTGGGTTAATTTTTGGGCCAGTTTGGGTGAATTTTGAGGGGATTTTTTGGGGCATTTTTAGTGAATTTTGAGGGGATTTTTTTGGTGATTTTGTAGTGAATTTTGTGGGGAATTTCTGGGTTAATTTTGGGGGATTTGGGGTGAATTTTGAGGGGATTTTTTTGGCGAATTTTTGGTGAATTTTTTACGTGAATCTTGTGGGGAATTTCTGGGTTAATTTTGGGTCCATTTTGGGTGCATTTTCAGGGGATTTTTTGGGGCATTTTTAGTGAATTTTGAGAATTTTCCGTGAATTTTGTGGGGAATTTTTGGGTTAATTTGGGGGGGATTTTGGTGAATTTTTTGATATTTTGGAATTTTTGGGACATTTTCCGGAACTCGGGGGGAATTTTGGGGCCGTTTTGGGGAATTTTGGGTCCCCGCCCCCCCCAAATTCAGCCTCAGCCGCTGTTGCTGACTCAGCGTTTATTGACCCCGCCCACAAACAAACCACGCCCATTTCCCCGCCAATCAAACCCCGCCCACTCCCGCCTGGGGGCGGGGCCTACGCGGTGCCGGAGGGGGCGGGGCCGTGACGTCGCTGGTGCCGCCTCAGCCCCGCCCCCGAGGCGAAGCTCCGCCCACAGAGAGGGCAGGAAAAGGGGCGGGGCCCCGGCGCCATCTTGGATTCCGAGGCCATGTTGCTTCCGGCGGCCATGTTGCTTCCGGCGGCCATGTTGGCGTCGGCCATTTTGTTTTCCAACATGGCGGCCACATTTGTGTCGGCCATTTTGCTCTCTCCACCGGCGGCCATATTGGTGTCGGCCATGTTGGTGTCGGCCATATTGCCTCTCCCAGCGGCGGCCATATTGGTGCTGGCAGCCATATTACCGGCCGCCATCTTGTTTTTCCCCACGGCAGCCATATTGGTGTCAGCCATATTTGCGCTGGCAGCCATATTGCTCCCCCCAACGGCCGCCATATTGCTGGCGGCCATATTGGTGCCAGCCACGATTTTTCCCCCAATGGCAGCCATGTTGGTGTCAGCCATATTGGTGCCGGCCATGTTTTTTCCAATGGCAGCCATATTAGCTCCGGCGGCCATATTGCTCCCCCCAACGGCAGCCATATTGTTTCCCCCAGCGGCAGCCATATTGGCGTCAGCCATATTGTTTCTCCCAGTTTCAGCCATATTAGCTCGGCGGCCATATTGCTCCCCCCAACGGCCGCCATATTGGCGTCAGCCATATTGGCGCCAGCCATATTGGAGTCAGCCATATTGGCGCCAGCCATATTGTTTCCCCCAGTTTCAGCCATATTAGTTCCGGCGGCCATATTGCTCCCCCCAACGGCTGCCATATTGGAGTCAGCCATATTGGCGTCAGCCATATTATTTCCCCCAGTTTCAGCCATATTAGCTCCGGCAGCCATACTGCTCCCCCCACCCTCCGCCATGTTACCGGCGGCCATATTGCCCCCCTCCCCCGCACCCCCCTCCTCCCTGCCGCGCGTCCTCTCGTGCTTCCTCAGCCCCGAGGCGCCCCCGAACCCCTTCCCGCACCTCCCGCACGCAAACGGCCTCTCCCCGGAGTGCGTCCGCCGGTGCTTGCCCAGCGCCGCCCTCTCCCCGAAGCCCTTCCCGCAGTCGCCGCAGCGCCACGGCCGTTCGGCCGAGTGCGTCAGGCGGTGCCGCTTGAGGTCCCAGGAGGCCACGAAGGCCTTGCCGCAGTCGCCCCCCAGCGCCAGGGCTTCGCCCGGTGTCGCGTCGCCCGGTGCACGGCCAGGTCGGCCGGCTGCCGGAAGGCCTTGCCGCAGTCGCCGCAGCCGTACGGCTTCACGCCCTGGTGCGCCCGCTGGTGCCGCCGGAAGCTCGAGGGGTCGCCGAAGGTGCGGCCGCACTGGGGGCACAGGTAGGGGCGCTCGCCTGAAATGGGGGGGGGGGAGGGGGTGTTGGTGGGGTGAGATTGAGGGGTTGTGGGGTAAAAAAATAACCCCCAAGGGTATCCCTCAAAGTCTTAAAAATATCCCGCAAAAAATCCCAAAAATATCCCCAAAAATATCCCTCGAGGTCTTAAAAATATTCCCCAAAATGTTCCCCGAAATTCCCGAAAAAATCCCCAAGAATACCCCTCGAGTTTTCTTAAAAATATCCCGCAAAAAATCCCAAAAATATCCCCAAAAATATCCCTTGAGGTCTTAAAAATATTCCCCAAAATGTTCCCCGAAATATCCCTCGAAGTCTTAAAAATATTCCCCAAAAATGTTCCCCAAAATTCCCAAAAATATCCCTCGAGTTTTCTTAAAAACATCCCGCAAAAAATCCCAAAAATATCCCCAGAAATATCCCTTGAGTTCTTAAAAATATCCCCCCAAAATATTCCCCAAAACTCCCAAAAATATCCTTCAAGTTTTCTTAAAAATATCCCGCAAAAAATCCCAAAAATATCCCCAAAAATATCCCTCAAGTTCTTAAAAATATCCCCCAAAATGTTCCCCGAAATTCCCAGAAATATCCCCAAGAATATCCCTCGAGTTCTTAAAAATATTCTCCAAAATTCATAAAAAATCCCCAAGACTATGCCTCGAGTTTTCTTAAAAATATCCCACAAAAATTCCTGAAAATATTCCCAGAAATATCCCTTGAGTTCTTAAAAATATTCCGCAAAAATTACTAAAAATCTCCCCAAATATTCACAAAAATATCCCCAAGAATAATCCCTCAAGTTCTTAAAAATATCCTCCAAAAAATTGCTAGAAATAATACCCAAAATTCCCCAAAATATCCCCAAGAATATCCCTCAAGTTCTTAAAAATATCCCCCAAAAATTCCTGAAAATGTCCCCAAAAAATCCCCAAGAATATCCCTTGAGTTTTCTTAAAAATATCCCCAAAAAATTCCTAAAAGTATTCCCAAAATTCCCAAAAATATCACCAAAAATATCCCTTGAATTCTTAAAAATATCCCACAAAAAAATCCCAAAAATATCTCTAAAAAAACCCCCAAAAAAATCCCCCAAAATCATTAAAAAATCATAAAAGATTTCCAAAACCTCTCCGAAAATTCCCCAAAAAATCAGAAAATCTCAAAAGTTCCCCCCAAAATTCCCCAAAAATAATAATTTAAAAAAATCCCACTGAAATCATAAATAAATCCCCAAAAATCACAAAAAACTCCCCCAAAATCACTAAAAAATCATTTAAAAAATCATTAAAATTCCACAAAAAATTCCTAAAAAATCCCAAAAAAATCCCAAAAAACTCTGAAAATTCACCTGTATGACCTCACCTGGTGGGACTCACCTGAGTGACCTCACCTGTGGGAACAATCCCCAAAAATATCTCAAAAACAACCCCAAAATTCATTAAAAAAATCATTAAAAATCCACCAAAAATCACTAAAAAATCATTTAAAAATCATTAAAAATCATAAAAAATCCCAAAAAATCCCCAAAAAAATCCCCAAAAAATCCCCGAAGGTCACCTGTGGGGGCCTCACCTGTGTGGACCCTCTGGTGGCTCTGGTAGGAGGAGAGCTGCGTGAAGGCCCCAAAATTCCCAGAAATACCCCAAAAATTCCTCCAAAAAATCCCAAAAAATTCACCTGTATGACCTCACCTGGTGGGACTCACCTGTAGGAACAATCCCCAAATATTTCCCAAAAAATCCCCCAAAAATTCATTTTAAAAATCATTAAAAATCCACCAAAAATCACTAAAAAATCATTAAAAAATCATAAAAAATCCCCAAAAAAATCCCAAAAAATTCCCGAAGGTCACCTGTGGGGGCCTCACCTGTGTGGACCCTCTGGTGGCTCTGGTAGGAGGAGAGCTGCGTGAAGGCCTTGCCGCAGGTGCGGCACGGGAAGGGTTTGGCGGCGGCGTGGATGCGCTGGTGGCACGAGAGCGACGAGGAGCGGCCGAAGCTCTTGCCGCACTCCGCGCACAGGTACGGCCGCTCACCTGGAACACAGGTGTGCTCAGGTCCCCAGGTGTGCCCCAGGTGTGTCCCCAGGTGTGTCCTCTCCTCCCCAGGTGTGTCCCCATAGCCCCAGGTGTGTCCCAGGTGTGTCTCTTTAGCACCAAGGTGTGCCCCAGGTGTGCCCCAGGTGTGTCCCAGGTGTGTCCCAGGTGTGTCCCAGGTGTGTCTCTTTAGCCCCAGGTGTGTCCCAGGTGTGTCCTCTCCTCCCCAGGTGTGTCTCTACCCCCCCAGGTGTGTCACACGTGTGTCCCCAGGTGTGTCTCTATCTCCCCAAGTGTGCCCCAGGTGTGTCCTTTTAGCCCCAGGTGTGCCCCAGGTGTGTCTCTATCTCCCCAGGTGTGTCCCAGGTGTGTCCTCTCCTGCTCAGGTGTGCCCCAGGTGTGTCACAGGTGTGCCCCAGGTGTGTCCCCTCCTCTCCAGGTGTGCCCCAGGTGTGTCCCTTTAGCCCCAGGCGTGTCCCAGGTGTGTCCCATCCCGCTCAGGTGTGCCCCAGGTGTGTCTCTATCCCCCCAGGTGTGTCCCATCACCCCCAGGTGTGTCACACGTGTGTCCCCAGGTGTGTCTCTATCTCCCCAAGTGTGCCCCAGGTGTGTCCCTTTAGTCCCAGGTGTGCCCCAGGTGTGTCTCTATCTCCCCAGGTGTGTCCCAGGTGTGTCCCATCCTGCTCAGGTGTGTCCCAGGTGTGTCCTCTCTTGCTCAGGTGTGCCCCAGGTGTGTCCCCTCCTCTCCAGGTGTGTCCCAGGTGTGTCCCATCCTGCTCAGGTGTGTCCCAGGTGTGTCATAGGTGTGCCCCAGGTGTGTTTCTATACCCCCAGGTGTGTCCCCATACACGCAGGTGTGTCCCAGGTGTGTCTCTTTAGCACCAAGGTGTGTCCCATCACCCCCAGGTGTGTCCTCAGGTGTGTCCTCTCCTCCCCAGGTGTGTCCCAGGTGTGTCTCTATCCCCCCAGGTGTGTCCTCAGGTGTGTTCCAATCTCCCCAGGTGTGTCACACGTGTGTCCCCAGGTGTGTCTCTATCTCCCCAAGTGTGCCCCAGGTCTGTTCCTTTAGCCCCAGGTGTGCCCCAGGTGTGTCTCTATCTCCCCACGTGTGTCACTCACCCGTGTGCGCCCTCAGGTGGTTGCGCAGGTCCTTGCTCTCGGTGTAGGCCTTGGGGCAGGTGCCCAGGTGTGCCCAGGTGTATCCCAGGTGTGTCTCACCTATCTCAGGTGTATCCCAGGTGTACCCAGATGTGCCCAGGCGTGTGCCAAGTGTATCCCAGGTGTATCTCAGGTGTGTTTCACTTATCTCAGGTGTGCCCAGGGGTGTCTCAGGTGTATCTCAGGTGTATCTCAGTTGTATTTTTACCCCCCCAGGTGTGCCCAGGTGTATCCCAGGTGTGTCTCACCTATCCCAGGTGTATCCCAGGTGTGCCCAGGTGTGCCCAGGTGTGTGCCAAGTGTATCCCAGGTGTATCCCAGGTGTGTCTCACCTATCTCAGGTGTATCCCAGGTGTGTCTCACCTATCTCAGGTGTATCCCAGGTGTGCCCAGGTGTGCCCAGGTGTGCCCAGGTGTGTCTCACCTATCTCAGGTGTATCCCAGGTGTGCCCAGGTGTGCCCAGGTGTATCCCAGGCGTGTCACTCACTCACCCGTGTGCGCCCGCAGGTGGTTGCGCAGGTCCTTGCGCTCGGCGTAGGCCTTGGGGCAGGTGCCGCAGGTGTGCGGCCGCAGCCCCGCGTGGCCGCGCAGGTGCTTGCGGAACACGGAGGGGTCGGCGAAGGCCTTGGGGCACTGCGGGCAGCCCAGCGGGCGCTCACCTGTGTGCGAGCGCAGGTGCACGGCCAGCCGCGGGAGGGAGGCAGCGGCACGACGGGCACGGGAAGGGCGGGGCCGCCCGGGGGGAGGGGCCGGGGGCGTCGGGGGCGGGGTTTGGGGGGGCGGTGACGTCAACAGGTGAGTCTTGGGCGGGGTTAGAGGGGGCGGTGATGTCACCAGGTGTGTCAGGGGCGGGGTTAGAGGGGGTGGTGACGTCACCAGGGGAGTAGTGGGCGGGGTTAGAGGGGGTGGTGACATCACCGGGTGAGTAGTGGGTGGGGTTTGTGGGGGCAATGACGTCACCAGGTGTGTCAGAGGGGGCGGTGACATCACCAGGTGAATAGTGGGCGGGGCTTGAGGGGACGGTGACGTCACCAGGTGAGTCGCGATTGGCTCCAGGTCTGCTCAAGGGGGCGGTGACGTCACCAGGTGAGCGGTGGGCGGGGCTTGAGGCGGCGGTGACGTCATCAGGCGCGTCGTGGGAGGAGTCCGAGGAGGAGATGACATCACCAGGTGTGGTGATGACGTCATGGGGCGTGGCCGGGCAGGACATGGCGGCGCCTCCAGGTGAGATCCAGGAGTGGGCGGAGCCTCCAGATGTGGGCGGAGCCTCCAGGTGAGCTCAGGGTGGAGTGGGCGGAGCCTCCGGGGTGGGCGGAGCCTCCAGATGAGTTCAAGGTGTGGGCGGCGCTCAGGAAGGGGGCGGAGCCTCGCGGTGCATGATGGGAACTGCCGGGGACAGCGCCAGGTGAGGGGGGAGGGGCCACACCTGGGGGGGGGAGGGGCCGGAAATGCCCAAATTTGGGGGAATTTTGGGGGGGAATTTTTGGGGGGGAAAATTTTTTGGGGTTTTTTTGGGAATTTTTGGGGGGATTTTTGGGGAATTGTTTGGGGATTTTTGGGGAAATTTTTGGGGATTTTGGGGGAATTTTTTTGGGATTTTTGGGGAATTTTTTTGGTTTTTTTGGGGAGATTTTTTGGGGGATTTTGGGGAATTTTTGGGGGATTTTTTTGGGTTTTTGGGGGGAAATTTTGGGGAAATTTTTTGGGGAAATTTTTGGGGGATTTTGGGGATTTTTTGGGATTTTTGGGGAAATTTTGGGGGATTTTGGGGAGATTTTTTGGGGATTTTTTTTTGGGGAATTTTTGGGGGTTTTTCGTGACATTTTTGGGGGTTTTTTGGGGAGATTTTTTGGGGAATTTTTGAGATTTTTTGGGTTTTTTAGGGAAATGTTGGGGGCGATTTTTGGGGAATTTTTTTGGGGGATTTTTGGGGAATTTTGGGGTTTTTTGGGGTTTTTGGGGAGACTTTTTGGGGATTTTGGGGAATTTTTGGGGAAATTTTTGGGGGATTTTGGGGAATTTTTGGGGGAGCGGGGGAGGGGCCAAAATCCCAAATTTTTGGGGAATTTTTGGGGGAAATTTTGGGAATTCCAGCGAGTTTTTCTAAGGGTGGGGTAGGGCTGAAAAATTCCCTTTTTTTTGATTTTTTTTGGTTTTTTTTGTTTTTAATTTTCTTTTCGGTTTTTTGGGCAGTTTTTGGAGCGGGTGGGGGAGGGGCCGGAATCCCAAATTTTGGGGGAATTTTGGGGAATTTCAGGGTGGGGGGAGGGGCGGGAAATTCCCTTTTTTTTTTTTAATTTTTGGGGGATTTTTTTGGCCTTTTCTTGTTTCATTTTTTCGGGGATTTTTGGGGAGATTTTTTGGGGGGGTGGGGGAGGGGCTGGAATCCCAAATTTTGGGGGAATTTTTGGGGGAATTTTGGGAGTTTTTAGGGGTGGGGGAGGGGCGGGAAATTCCTTTTTTTTTGAATTTTTGGGGGAATTTTTGGCCATTTCTCTTTTTATTTTTGGGGATTTTTTTGGGGGGGTGGGGGAGGGGCCCCGCATCCCAAATTTTTTTGGGGTGGAAAATTTTCTCCATTCCGGGTGGGGGGAGGGGCGACCAAAATCCCCTTTTTTCCCCTTTTTTTCCCCTTTTTTTCCCCATTTTTTCTCTTTTTTTCCCCAAATTTTGTTTTTGGGGGTGGGGGGATTGGGGGAGGGGCCTCGGGGTTGGGGGAGGGGCTCGGGGACTCCCCCGGCTTCATTTTGGGGGTGGGGGAGGGGCGGGAATTCCCCATTTTTTCCCCATTTTTTCCCCATTTTTTTCCCCGTTTTTCCCCTTTCATTTTTGTTCCGTTTTTTCCCCAAATTTTTGGGGTGGGGAGGGGCCCCGCATCCCAAATTTTTTTTTTTTTGGGGGGCGAATTTTCTCCATTCCGGGTGGGGGAGGGGCGACCAAAATCCCCTTTTTTTCCCCCATTTTTTTCTCTTTTTTTTTTCCCGTTTTTTCCCCAAATTTTTTAATGGGGGGGTTGGGGGAGGGGCCTGGGGGTGGGGGGAAGGGTCTCGGGGTGGGGGGAAGGGCTCGGGGTCGATTTTTGGGGGTGGGGAGGGGTCCCCGATCCTCACCTGGGAGCGGCGGCGGCGCCAGGACCGGCCGGGGGGCGGGGCTTCCGCCAGAGGGGGCGGGGCTTCCGGGGAGGGCCCAGCGCTGATTGGCTGGGGGCGCGGGGAACAAAGGGGCGGGGCCAAAGCGCTTCCGGGTGGGAGCGCGACAAAAGGGGTGGGGGGGGGCGGGGAGGGGGGGAATTTTTGGGGCGATTTTTGGGGTTTTTTTCGGGAGGTTTTGGGGTTTTTTGTTGCGTTTTGGGGCGGTTTGGGGTTTTTTTGGGGTTTCCATTTCATTTTTGGCGTTTTGGGGTTTTTTCGGGAGGGATTTTGGCATTTTTTCGGGATTTTTCGGGATTTTTTGGGGAGATTTTGGGGGGGTTTTTTGGGGAAGTTTTTTTTGTTTTTGGGGGGGTTTTTTTGGTTATTTTGGGGGGGAATTTTTTCGGGTTATTTTGTTTTGCGTTTTTTGGGTTTTGGGGCAATTTGGGGTTTTTTGCTTTTCTTTTTTATTTTTGGGGTTTTTGGGAGGGATTTGGGATTTTTTGGGGTTTTTTTGTTATTCTGGGGAAGTTTTGGGGTTTTTTGTTGCGTTTTGGGGCGGTTTGGGGTTTTTGGGTTTCTTTTTTATTTTAGGGGCGTTTTGGGTTTTTTCGGGAGGAATTTTGGGATTTTTTGGGTTATTTTGGGGGGAGATGTTGGGATTTTTTGGGGTTTTTGCATTTTTTGGGGGATTTTTTTGGGGAAAGATTTTTTAGTTTTTCTTTTTTTTTTTTTTTTTTTTTTTAGATTTTTTTGCCCCTCCCGAGGATTAAATTTGGGGCAATTTTGGCTTTTTTTGGGGTCTGGGAACCCCCAAAATGCCATTTTTGGGCGGGGTCACCCCCAAATTTTTTCGGGAACCCCAAAAAAACCCCCAGACCCGAGGCGGGCTCTGTGCAGATCCATCACCGTTTGCCCAAAAAACCCCCAAATTGCCCCAAAAAACCCCCAAAATTCCCCCAAAAGCCCCAAAACCGGTGGGTTTCCCTCCAAAAATCCTCAAAAAATCTCCCCCAAAAATTCCCCACAAATCCCAAAAAATTTCCCAAAAATTTCCCCCAAAAAATTCCTCAAAATTCCCCAAAATCCCCCAAAAAATCTCCCCAAAAAAAAAAAAAAATTCTCCAAAAATCCCCAAAAAATTCCCCAAAATCCCCCCAAAAATTTCCCCAAAAATCCCCAAAAATTCCCCCAAAAATTTCCCCAAAATCCCCCAAAAATTCCCCAAAATCCCCCAAAAAAATCTCCCAAAAAAATTCTCCAAAAATCCCCCCAAAAATTCCCCAAAAAACCCCAAAAAATTTCCCGCCAAAAATTCCCCCAAATTCCCCCAAATTTGGGCATTTCCGGCCCCTCCCCCCCCAGGTGTGGCCCCTCCCCCCTCACCTGGCGCTGTCCCCGGCAGTTCCCATCATGCACCGCGAGGCTCCGCCCCCTTCCTGAGCTCCGCCCACACCTTGAACTCATCTGGAGGCTCCGCCCACCCCGGAGGCTCCGCCCACACCGGAGGCTCCGCCCACATTGGTTTTTAGGGGGGCCCCCCCCCAATTTCGGGGTCCCGAGGGGGTTCGGGCTCAGCCCAGGCCTCGGGGTCGCCCCAAATTTCCGGAGGGGTCCCCAAAATATTTGGGGGGGTCCCTGAAATTTCGGGCTCTGGGGACGTCACGGGGGTCCCCAAATTTCCAGGGGTCCCCAAAATTTCGGGGGTCCCCGAATTTTCTGGGTTTCCTGGGGTTCCGGGGGTCCCCAAATTCTCAGGGATCCCCGAATTTCCGGGGTTTTCGGAGCTTCCGGAGCCATTCAGGTGCCCCCAAACCCCCCCAAATTCGGGATTTCCCCCAAATTCGGGATTTCCCCCAATTTCGGGATTTCCCCCAAATTCGGGGTCCCCGGCGGATTCGGGGTCCCCCTGGCGCTCCTCGCTCTCCTCGTCCCGGGGGTCCGGGGGGGTCTCGGCGAACAGAACCTCGCGCGCGACGCCGGCGATCCAGCGCTCCTGGGGGGGCACCCAGGTGAACCTGGGGGGGCCACGCCCGCTCGGGGGCGGGGCGGCCACGCCCAGCAGGAACCACAGGCCCCGCTCCTCGCAGGCCAGGGGGGACCCCAAAAATTCCTCCTGGGGAGGAGACCCCCCCAAAAAAAAACGGGTTAATTTGGGTCCTGAAATGCCCAAAAATGGCCCCAAAATACCAAAAAAACCGCCCCGAAATACCCCCAAAAATGGTCAAAATATCAATTGCAATACAGCCCCGAAATACCCCAAAATCCCCCCAAAAACGGCCCCAAAATCAGCCCCAGGCCCCGCTCCTCGCGCAGCCAGGGGGACCCCAAAAATTCCTCCTGGGGGCACCCCCCCAAAAAAAAATCATGAATTAGTTGGGGTCCTGAAATCCTAGAAAATGCCCTGAAAATTGAGCCTGGGAAGGAACCTCAAAATCCCCCCAAAAATTGCCCTGAAATACCCCAAAAACCACCCCCAAAATCCCCCCAAAAATTGCCCTGAAATACCCCAAAAACCACCCCAAAATCCCTCCCAAAATTGCCCTGAAATACCCCAAAATCCCCCCAAAAATTGCCACAAATTACCCCAAAACCGGCCCCAAATACCCCAAAAATGGTCCCAGTAACGGCCCCAAAACCACCCTGAAATACCCCAAAAACTGCCCCCAAAAACTGCCCCCAAAAACGGCCCCAAAATCGGCCCCCAGGCCCGCTCCTCGCAGGCCAGGGGGGACCCCAAAAATTCCTCCTGGGGAGGAGACCCCCCAAAAAAACCTGGGTTAATTTGGGTCCTGAAATGCTCAAAAAAGTCAACGCAGACACGCCAAAAATTGCTAAAAAATATCCCCAAAAACCACCCCCAAAAACTGCCCCAAAAACCACCCTGAAATACCCCAAAAATTGACCCCAAAAATGGCCCCAAAATCGGCCCCCAGGCCCCGCTCCTCCGCAGGCCAGGGGGGACCCCAAAAATTCCTCCTGGGGAGGAGACCCCCCAAAAAAAAACCGGGTTAATTTGGGTCCTGAAATGTCCAAAAATGGCCCCAAAATACCAAAAAAACCGCCCCAAAATACCCCCAAAAATGGTCAAAATATCAATTCCAATACAGCCCCGAAATACCCCAAAATCCCCCCAAAAATGGCCCCAAAATCAGCCCCAGGCCCCGCTCCTCGCAGGCCAGGGGGGACCCCAAAAATTCCTCCTGGGGGAGGGGGACCCCCAAAAAAAAACCTGGGTTAATTTGGGTCCTGAAATGCTCAAAAAATCAACGCAGACACGCCAAAAATTGCTAAAAAATATCCCCAAAAACCACCCCCAAAAACTGCCCCAAAAACCACCCTGAAATACCCCAAAAAACACCCTGAAATACCCCAAAAATTGACCCCAAAAATGGCCCCAAAATCGGCCCCAGGCCCCGCTCCTCGCAGGCCAGGGGGGACCCCAAAAATTCCTCCTGGGGAGGAGACCCCCCAAAAAAAAACCGGGTTAATTTGGGTCCTGAAATGTCCAAAAATGGCCCCAAAATACCAAAAAACGCCACCCTGAAATACACCAAAATTGCCCCAAAATCAACCCCCAAATGGCCCCAAAATGAACCTGAAAGCTCCCCCAAAATGGTCCCAAAATTCCCCAAAAATTGCCCCAAAATATCCTAAAAACTGACTCAATAATGGCCCCAAAACTGGCCCAAAAATACCCCAAAAAACGGCCCCAAAACAGCCCCAAAAACTGCCCAAAAATCAACTCCTAAATGGCCCCAAAATAGCCCCCAAATCGACCCCAAAATAGCCCCAAAACCACCCCAAAATTCGCCTCAAAATACCAAAAAAATAGCCCCAAAAATGGTCCCAAAACACCCCAAAAACCACGGAAAAATTAACCCCAAGTGGGCCCCAAAATCCCCCAAAATTGCCCCAAAATCAACCCCAAAAATGGCTCCAAAATCCCCCGAAACCAGCTCCAAAGTCTCCCAAAAATCATCCCAAGAATGGCTCCAAAACCGCTCTGAAATGCCCCAAAATAACCCAAAAATGGTGCCCCCAAAATGGGCCAAAAATGGCCCCAAATCAACACCAAACTGCCCCAAAATGGCCCCAAAATACCCCAAAACCGCCCCCAAAATACCCCCCAAAATGGTCGAAATATCAATTCCAATACAGCCCCGAAATACCCCAAAATCCCCCCAAAAATTGCCACAAATTACCCCAAAACCGGCCCCAAATACCCCAAAAATGGTCCCAGTAACGGCCCCAAAACCACCCTGAAATACCCCAAAAACTGCCCCAAAACTGCCCCAAAAATCGCCCCAAAATTACCTCAAAATCAACCCCCAAAACCGCCCCAAAGTACCCCAAAAATCGCCTCAAAATATCCCAAAATCCCCCAAAAATTCCCCAAATCCCCCAAAATTAAATCCCAAATCAGCCCCAAAATCCCCCCAATTTTCCCCCCAAAATTCCTCCAAAATCTCCCAAAATTTTGAAAAATTTCCCCCCAATTTTACCCCAAATTCTCCCCCAAATCCCCCAAATTTTCTCCCCCAAATTCCCAAATATTCCCCCCAAAAATCCAAAAACTTCCCCCCAAAATCTCTCAAAATCCCCCAAATTTTTCCTCAAATTTTCCCCAAAATTCCCAAAAAAATTCCCCCAAACTTTCCCTCAAAAATGCCCCCAAAATCTCCCAAATTTTCTCCCAAAAGTCCCAAAAATTTCCCAAAAAAAACTCCAAAAAATTCCCCCCAAAATCTCCCAAAATTCCCCAAATTTTCCCCACAATTCCCCCAAAAATTCCTCCAAACTTTCCCTCAAAAATCCCCCCAAAATCTCTCACAATTCCCCAAATTCCCCAAATTTTTCCCCAAATTTTCCTCAAAATTCCCCAAAAATTCCCTTAAAAATCCCCCCAAATTTTTCCCCAAAATTTCCCCAAAAAATTCCCCCAAAATTTCCCTCAAAAATCCCCCCAAATTCTCTCAAAATCCCCCAAATTTTTCTTCCAATATTCCCCAAAATTCCCCCCAAAATTCCTCCAAACTTTCCCTCAAAAATCCCCCAAATTTCCCCCAAAATTCCCCCAGAAATTCCCCCAAAATTTCCCTCAAAAATACCCCCAAATTCTTTCACAATTCCCCAAATTTCCCCCAAATTTTCCCAAAAATTCCCCCAAAATTTCCCTCAAAAATCCCCCCAAAATCTCCCAAAATCCCCCAAATTTTCTCCCAAAATTCCCAAATATTTCTCAAAAAAAAAAACCCAAAAAATTCCTCCCAAAATCTCTCAAAATTCCCCAAATTTCCCCCGAATTTCCCTGAAAATCCCCGAATTTCCCTGAAAATCCTGAATTTTCGAAATGGGCTTTCCCCCGAAATGCAGTTTTCTTTGGGGGTCTGGGGACCTGGCCGTGGGTGCCGTTGATGCAGAAACTTTGGGGTTTTTGGGGGTGTCCGCCGTTTGGGGTGGGCCACAAAGTGAGCGGGGGGGCCGGGCGGATCCAGGTGGGTCCCGGGGTCTGGGGGGGGCCACAAAGTGAGCCGGGGTGCCAAAAAGTGATCCAGGTGTGCCCAGGTGTGCCCCAGGTGTGCCAAGAAGTGAGCCGGGGTGCCAAAAAGTGATCCAGGTGTGCCCAGGTGTGCCCAGGGGTGCCAAAAAGTGATCCGAGGGTGCCCAAAAGTGATCCCAGGTGTGTGCCAAAAAGTGATCCAAGGTGCCAAAGTGACCCAGGTGTGCCCCAGGTGTGCCCAGGTGAGCCAAAAATTGATCTGAGGGTGCAAAAAAGTGATCCAGGTGTGCCCCAAGTGTGCCCAGGTGTGCCAAAAAGTGATCCAGATATGCCCAGGTGTGCTCAAAAGTGATCCCAGGTGTGCCCAGGTGTGCCCAGGTGTGCCATAAAGTGATCCAAGGTGCCCAAAAGTGATCCAGGTGTGCCCAGGTGTGCCCCAGGTGTGCCCAGGTGTGCCATAAAGTGATCCAGGTGTGCCCAGGTGTGCCCAGGTGTGCCCCGGGTGTGCCCAGGTACCCCTTAGGTGTGCCAAAAAGTGATCCAAGGTGCCCAGGTATGATCCAGGTGTGCCCAGGTGTGCCATAAAGCGATCCAGGTGCCCCCCAGGTGCGCCCAGGCCCATGGTGGGCGTGTCCCAGCCCAGCCCCGCCCCCTCACCTGGCAGCAGCGCCCAGCAGGTGCCCCGGTAGGCGGTGGGCGTGGCCGGGGGCAGGGTGGGCGTGGCCAGGTGCCCCCGGTAGGGGGCGCAGAGCGGCCTCAGGTGCGGCCCCCAGGTGGGCGAGGGGCGGAGCTTCAGCAGCGCCAGGTCCGGCCCCGCCCCCTCAGGCCCCGCCCCCGCAAAGGCCCCGTGGAGGTGGAGGCGGGACCCGCGGGGGGCGGGGCTTGGAGGGGCGGGGTCAGAACGGGAGGGGTCGGGGTGGGCGGGGCCAAGGGAGGGGGAGGGGCCTGAGGGGGCGGGGTCAGAATGGGAAGATTCAGGGGAGCCAGGATGGGAGGGGCCTGATGGGGCGTGGCCAGATGGGGAGGGGCCAATTAAAGGGGAGGGGGCAGGGAAGTGGGAGGGGCCTGAGGGGGCGGGGCCACAAGGGGAGGGGGAGGAGCTTGGGGGAGAGGAGGGGGCAGAGGGGGCGGGGCCAAATAAAGGGGAGGGGCCAAGATGGGAAGGGGAGGGGTCTGAAGGGGAGGGGGAGGGGCCAGAAGGAGAAGGGGTGGGGCCTCCAAGCTCCGCCCCCCAAAGCTCCGCCTCCCAGGCCTCGGGGTCCTGAGCCCTACGGGGAAAATTTTGGGGAAATTTGGGGGAAATTCGGGCGATTTTGGGTTCGATGATCATTAATTAGCATTGATTATCAGTGACGAATATTAATGAATGGTAATTCATGCTAATTACCCACCCAATCAAACGACTGGAGGGGGAATTTTGGCTTAATTTGGGTTAATTGTGATGCAATTAAAAAAAAAATTTCGGGTTAATTCTGGGCTAATTCCCATTAATCACTACTAATAAATATTAATTAGCACTAATTATGAATAATTAATTAAGTGACACACCCCAGGAAGCAGCTGGAGGTGAATTTTGGGTTAATTTGCGTTAATTTCATGCAATTTTAAAAAAAATTTTCTGATTAATTTTGGGTTAATTCCCATTAATAACTACTAATAACTACTAATAACCACTAATTAATGGCTAATGAATTAAGTACTCACCCCAGGAAGCAGCTGGAGGTGAATTTGGGTTAATTTGGGTTAATTTCATGCAATTTTTTTAACATTTCAGACTAATTCCGGGTTAGTTCCCATTAATAACTACTAATAACTACTAATAACCACTAATTAACGGCTAATGAATTAAGTACTCACCCCAGGAAGCAGCTGGCGGCCGTGAGGACCCAGCCCCCCCCCAGCAGGGCCCCCATGCAATATTTTTCCCCAGGAGGGAGACCCCCAGGGGCCAGCGGTTAGGCACGGGGCCCCCATGGAGCCGCAGCCTGCGGGGGGAGGGGCCAGAGTCAGGGGGCGGGGTCAGAAATGGGGGCGGGGTCACAATGAGGGGGCGGGGTCAGAAATGGGGGCGGGGTCAGAAATGGGGGGAGGGGTCAGGGTTTGGTGGGGAGGAAACACAATGAGGGGTGGGGTCAGGAGTGAGGGGGCGGGGTCAAGGTTTGGGGGGCGGGGTCAGGGTTTGGGGGGCCCCTCATGGAGCCGCAGCCTGGAGGGGGAGGGGCCACAGACAGGGGGCGGAGTTAGAATGAGGGGGCGGGGTCAGAAATGGGGGCGGAGTCAATGGGGAGGGGCGGAGACAGAAATGGGGGCGGGGGTCTTAGTAAAGGGGGTGGGGTCTGAATGGGGGTGTGGTCAGAATGATAGGGAGGGGTCAGAAATGGGGGCGGGGTCAAAATTGGGGGCGGGGTCACGGTTTGGAGAGGGGTCTGAGTGAGGGGGCGTGGTCATAATTGGGGCCTGGTCAATGGGGAGGGGCGGAGTCAGAATGGGGGCAGGGTCAGAATGAGGGGGACTGAGGGGGAGGGGTCAGAAATGGGGGCGGGGTCTCAATAAGGGGCGGGGTCAGAGTGGGGGCGTGGTCAGAATGATAGGGAGGGGTCAGAATAAGGGGGAGGGGTCTGAGTGAGGGGGTCAATGGGGCGTGGTCAATGGGGACGGGTGGGGTCGGAAATGGGGGCGGGGTCAGAATGAGGGCAGGGTCAGAATGAGGGGGAGGGGTCAGAATTGGGGGCGGGGTTTAAATTTTGTGTGGGGGAGGGGCAGGGGGAGGGGCGGGGGAAATTTGGGGGGGGGAACTTTTTGGGTATTTTGGGGCAGGATTTTGGGGCGATTTTGAGTGGAATTTTTGGGGGATTTTTATGGGATTTTTTTCCGGGATTTTTGGGCATCTTGGGGAGGGGTTTGGGGCAGGATTTTGGGGTGGCTTTGAGCAGAGTTTTTGGGATTTTTATGGGATTTTTGGGGAGATATTTTTGGGGATTTTTTTGTAATTTTTAGGGATTTTGGGGGGAATTTTACAGGATTTTTATGGGATTTTTTGGGGGATTTTTATGGGATTTTTATGGGATTTTTATGGGATTTTTTGGAGCAGTTTTGAGCGGCTGTTATGCGATTATAATGGGATATTTATGGGATTTTGGGGGGATTTTTGGGGGCATTTTTGGGTATTTTGGGGTGGTGTTCGTGGCAGGATTTTGGGGCTGTTTCGAGGGGATTTTATGGGATTTTTTTCGGGATTTTTGGGGAGATTTTTTAGGGGATTTTAAAGGGATTTTTTGGGGCATTTTTTGGCATTTTGGGGCAGGATTTTGGGGCAGTTTTGAGGGAATTTTTGTGAAAATTTTGGGATTTTTAAGGGATTTTTATTGGGGCAGTTTTGAGAGGATTTTATGGCATTTTTATGGGAGTTTTTGGGGATTTTTTGGGGGATTTTTATGGGATTTTTATGGGATTTATTGGGGCAGTTTTGAGCAGATTTTATGGGATTTTATTGGGAGTTCTGGGGGGATTTTTTGGGGGCATTTTTGGGTATTTTGGGGGAGGAGTTTGGGGAGGGGATTTGGGGTGGTTTTGAAGGAATTTTTGGAGATTTTTGGGGGATTTTGGGGAGATTTTTTGGGGATTTTTTGTGATTTTTAGGGGATTTTTGGGGGATTTTTGGGGGATTTTAATGGATTTTTATGGGATTTTTTCCGGGATTTTCGGGTATTTTGGGGTGGAGTTTGGGCAGGATTTTGGGGCGATTTTGAGTGGATTTTTTTGGGATTTTTACAGGATTTTTATGGGATTTTTAGGGGCATTTTGTGGGGAATTTTTTGGGGATTTTTATGGGATATTTTGGGGATTTTTTTGTGATTTTTAGGGGATTTTTGGGGGCAGTTTTGAGCGGATTTTACAGGATTTTTATGGGATTTTTGGGGGATATTACAGGATTTTTATGAGATTTTTGGGGAAATTTTTTTGGGGATTTTTATGGGATTTTTTTTGTAATTTTTAGGGGATTTTGGGGGGATTTTACAGGATTTTTATGAGATTTTTGGGGGAATTTTGGGGAGTTTTTTTGGGGGGATTTTTATGGGATTTTTTCCGGGATTTTCAGGTATTTGGGGGAGGGGTTTGGGGCAGGATTTTAGGGCAGTTTTGAGGGAATTTTATGGGATTTTTATGGGCATTTTTGGGGGTTTTTTGGGGATTTTTACGGGATATTTATGGGATTTTTATGGGATTTTTTGGGGCAGTTTTGGGCAGATTTTACAGGATTTTAATGGGATTTTGGGGGGATTTTTAGGGGCAGTTTTGGGTGGATTTCACAGGATTTTTATGGGCATTTTGGGGGATTTTTATGGGATTTTTTTGGGATCTTTATGAGATTTTTGGGGAGATTTTTTTTGTAATTTTTAGGGGATTTTGGGGGGATTTTACAGGATTTTTATGAGATTTTTGGGGGAATTTTGGGGAGATTTTTTGGGGGATTTTTATGGGATTTTTTCCAGGATTTTTGGGTATTTGGGGGTGGAGTTTGGGCGGGATTTTGGGGCGATTTTGAGTGGAATTTTTGGGGATTTTTGGGATTTTGGGGAATTTGGGGGGATTTTTGTGGGATTTTAATGGGATTTTTGGGGAGATTTTTTTGGAGATTTTTTTGTAATTTTTAGGTGATTTTGGGGGGAATTTTACATTATTTTTATGGGATTTTTTTGTGATTTTAGGGGATTTTTGGGGGCAGTTTTGAGCGGATTTTACAGGATTTTTATGGAATTTTGGGGGAAATTTTTGGGATTTTTTTTGTGATTTTTAGGGGATTTTTGGGGGGATTTTTGGGGGGAATTTTACAGGATTTTTATGGGATTTTTTCCGGGATTTTCGGGTATTTGGGGGTGGAGTTTGGGCAGGATTTTGGGGCGATTTTGAGTGGAATTTTTGGGGATTTTTATGGGCATTTTTATGGGATTTTTTGGTGATTTTTAGGGGATTTTTACGGGAATTTTTGGGGCAGTTTTGGGCAGATTTTACAGGATTTTAATGGGATTTTGGGGGGATTTTTAGGGGCAGTTTTGGGTGGATTTCATTTGATTTTTATGGGCATTTTGGGGGGAATTTTTGGTGATTTTAGGGGATTTTTTGGGGATTTTTACGGGGAATTTTTTGGGGCAGTTTTGGGCAGGTTTTACAGGATTTTAATGGGGATTTTGGGGATTCTTAGGGCAGTTTTTGGATTTCACAGGATTTTTATGGGCATTTTGGGGGATTTTTGGTGATTTTTAGGGGATTTTTTGGGGATTTTTACGGGATTTTTTGGGGCAGTTTTGGGCAGATTTTACAGGATTTTAATGGGATTTTGGGGGGATTCTTAGGGCAAAGTTTTGGGTGGTGGGCATTTTGGGGGGGTTTTTTGGGGATTTTAGGGGATTTTTGGGGGGATTTTGATGGGATTTTTTCCGGGATTTTTTTGGGGGAGGGTTGGGGTCTCTCACGTAGCAGATGCTGCGACCCTCGGCCGAGGGGTCAGGGGGTCCCGGGGCTCCCCTGAGGAAGGCGCCGGGCGGGGAGCCCGCTACAGCCACCAGGCACCGCCCGTCGCCAGGCTGCCAGCCAGCGGGGGCGTTGGGGCCGCTGCAGCCCAGCCGCCAAGCTCAGCACCCCGAACTGCACTCCAGCGGCCCCGGGGAACCCGCAGAGGTCCGGCGCTCGAGTCAGCCTGGGATGGGGAAAGAGGGAAACAATGCAAAAACCCATGAAAATAGCGCCAAAAATGGTGGAGATATAACCCCAAAACCAGCGTGGGAATAGCGCAAGAAATGGTGGAGTAAGGTCCCAAAATATCCCCAAAATACCCCCAAAATATTCCACAAAATATCCTAAAAACCCCAAAAAAATATCCCCAAAACCCCGAAAATATCCCCCAAAAAATCCTAAAAAATCCCAACAAAATGTCCCAAAAAACTGCGTGAAAATAGCGCCAAAAATGGTGGAAATAGCCCAAAAAACCAGTGTGAGAATAGTGAAAAAAACAGTGGAGAAATGTCCCAAAATATCCACAAAATATCCTAAAAAACCCCGAAAAAATATCCCCAAAAAAATCCTAAAAAATCCCAACAAAATGTCCCAAAAAAACCCTGAAAAATATCCCAAAATCCCTAAAATATCCCCTTAAAAATATCTAAAAAATTCCTAAAAAATGCAACAAAATGTCCCAAAAAACCCCCAAAAATGTCCCCCCAAAACCCAAAATATCCCCAAAATAGGCCCCAAAAAAAAAAAAATCAGTAAAAATAGCCCAAAAAACCCCAAAAATACCCCCAAAAAATCCCCCAAAAAACCCCGAACTGCACCCAGCGGCCCCCCGGGAACCCCCCGCAGGTCACGGCGCCCCCGGAGTCAGCCTGGGACGGGGGAAAGAGGGAAAGAATGCAAAAAAACCGCGTGAAAATAGCGCCAGAAATGGTGGAGATAGCCCCAAAACCAGCGTGGGAATAGCGCTAAAGAAATGGTGGAGTCATGTCCCAAAATATCCCCAAAATACCCCCAAAAATATTCCACAAAATATCCTAAAAACCCCAAAAAAAATATCCCCAAAACCCCGGAAAATATCCCCCAAAAAAATCTAAAAAATCCCAACAAAATGTCCAAAAAACTGGTGTGAAAAATAGCGCCAAAAATGGTGGAAATAGCCCAAAAAAACCAGTGTGGGAATAGCGGCCAGAAATGGTGGAGTAATGTCCCAAAAATATCCCAAAATATCCTAACAAAATCCTAAAACCCCCAACAAAATGTCCCAATAAACCCCTAAAAATAGCTCAAAAATATCCCCAAAAAAAGCCCCAAAAATCCGAAAAAATATCCCAAAAACCAGCGTGGAGAATAGTGAAAAAAACAGCAGAGAAATGTCCCAAAATATCCCCCAAAAATCCCAAAAAATCCCAACAAAATGTCCCCAAAAACCCTGAAAAACGTCCCCAAAACCCAAAAAATTCCCCAAAATATCTAAAAAATTCCTAAAAATCCCAACAAAATGTCCCCAAAGAACCCGAAAAATAGCCCAAAATATCCCCCAAAAAAAAAGCCCCAAAAAATCCCGAAAAATATCCCAAAAAATTCCCCAAAAAATCCCAATAAAACCCCCAAAAATAAAAAAAAATCCCAAAAATGCCCCTCTCCAAAACCCCAAAAAATCCCCAAAACTCCAAAAAAAAAAAGTCCCCAAAGAAATCCCAAATTCTAACCCCAAAAATACCTACAAAAATCCCACAAATTCCAGAAAAAATCCCCAAAACCCCGAAAAATCCCAATGA
>NW_022148213.1:0-34885 GCF_901933205.1 Camarhynchus parvulus
TATGGCATATTGTAGGACTCCGTTGGCACTAACAAACCAGCCCGAGTTGGCACTGGTGCCAGCTTGGGGCTGGGAGGCATCCTGCGTATCTGGATTTTCAGGAGCCGGCCAGCATCTCCAGGCCACAGGCCCCAAACATATTCTATGGGCCTTTCCGTCTGAAACAAAAGTCAACACACCCAGTTCCTGATGGCAGATTGTAGGACTCCGTTGGCACTATCAAACCAGCCCGAGTTGGCACTGGTGCCATCTTGGGTCTGGGAGGCATCCTGCGTATCATTAGTTTTCAGGAGCCAACCTGACACTCCGGGCCACAGGCCCCAAACATAAACTCCGGCCCTTTACCTGGGAAACAAAAGTCACCAGCCCTGGTTCTTTATGGCGGATTGTAGGACTCCGTTGGCACTAACAAACCAGCCCGGGTTGGCACTGGTGGCAGCTTGGGTCTGGGAGGCATCCTGCGTATCGCTGGATTTTCAGGAGCCAGCCTGCCACTCCGGGCCACAGGCCCCCCAAACATAACTCCGGCCCTTTCCCCTGGGAAACAAAAGTCACCAGCCCTGGTTCTTTATGGCAGATTGTAGGACTCCGTTGGCACTATCAAACCAGCCCGAGTTGGCACTGGTGCCAGCTTGGGTCTGGGAGGCATCCTGTGTACCGCGGATTTTCAGGAGCCAGCCGGCCACCCTGGTCCACAGGCCCTTAAACATATAAACCGGGCCTTTCCCTCTGAAACAAAAGTCACCAGCCCCAGTTCCTGATGGCAGATTGTAGGACTCCATTGGCACTATCAAACCAGCCCGAGTTGGCACTGGTGCCAGCTTGGGTCTGGGAGGCATCCTGCGTCATCGCTGATTTTCAGGAGCCAGTCGGCCACTCTGGGCCACAGGCCCCCAAACATATACACCGGCCGTTTCCCTGGGAAACAAAAGTCAACACACCTAGTTCCTGATGGCAGATTGTAGGACTCCGTTGGCACTATCAAACCAGCCCGAGTTGGCACTGGTGCCAGCTTGGGTCTGGGAGGCATCCTGCGTATCGCGGATTTTCAGGAGCCAGTCGGCCAGAGGCCCGAAACACAACTCCGGCCCTTTCCGTCTGCAACAAAACTCACTAGCCCAGGTTTTTTATGGCAGATTGTAGGACTCCGTTGGCACTATCAAACCAGCCCGAGTTGGCACTGGTGCCAGCTTGGGTCTGGGAGGCATCCTGTGTATCGCGGATTTTCAGGAGCCAACCTGCCACTCTGGGCCACAGGCCCCCAAACATAAACTCCGGCCCTTTCCCTGGGAAACAAAAGTCACAAGCCCTGGTTCCTGATGGCAGATTGTAGGACTCCGTTGGCACTAACAAACCAGCCCGAAGTTGGCACTGGTGCCAGCTTGGGTCTGGGAGGCATCCTGCGTATCGCCGATTTTCAGGAGCCAACCCGCCCTCTTGGCCACAGGCCCCAAACATATACACCGGCTGTTTCCCTGGGAAACACAAGTCACCAGACCCTTTCCCTGATGGCAGATTGTAGGACTCCGTTGGCACTATCAAACCAGCCCGAGTTGCCACTGGTGCCAGCTTGGGTCTGGGAGGCATCCTGCATAGCGCGGATTTTCAGGAGCCAGTCGGCCACTCCGGGCCACAGGCCCCCAAACATATTCCACAGGCCTTTCCCTCTGTAACAAAAGTGACCAGCCCCAGTTCCTGATGGCAGATTGTAGGACTCCATTGGCACTATCAAACCAGCCCGAGTTGGCACTGGTGGCAGCTTGGGTCTGGGAGGCATCCTGCGTATCGCGGATTTTCAGGTACCACCCGGCCACTCCGGGCCACAGGCCCCAAACATACTCCACGGGCTGTTCCTCTGAAACAAAAGTCACCAGCCCCTTTCCTGATGGCAGATTGTGGGACTCCGTTGGCACTATCAAACCAGCCTGAGTTGGCACTGATGCCAGCGGTCTGGGAGGCATCCCGCGTATCGCGGATTTTCAGGTACCACCCGGCCACTCCGGGCCACAGGCCCCCAAACATATTCCACGGGCCTTTCCTCTGAAACAAAGTCACCAGCCCCAGTTCCTGATGGCAGATTGTAGGACTTTGTTGGCACTATCAAACCAGCCCGAGTTGGCACTGGTGCCAGCTTGGGTCTGGGAGGCATCCTGCGTATCGCGGATTTTCAGGAGCCAACCTGCCACTCCGGGCCACAGGCCCCCAAACATATTCCACGGGCTTTTCCCGCTGAAACAAAACTCACCAGCCCCTTTCACTGATGGCAGATTGTAGGACTCCGTTGGCACTACCAAACCAGCCCGAGTTGGCACTGGTGCCAGCTTGGGTCTGGGAGGCATCCTGCCTATCGCGGATTTTCACGAGCCAGTCGGCCAGAGGCCCCAAACAAAATCTCTGGCCCGTTCCCTCATAAACAAAACTCTCCAGCCCAGGTTTCTTATGGCAGATTGTAGGACTCCGTTGGCACTATCAAACCAGCCCAAGTTGGCACTGGTGCCAGCTTGGGTCTGGGAGGCATCCTGCCTATCGCGGATTTTCAGGAGCCAGTCGGCCACTCTGGGCCAAAGGCCCCCAAACATATACACCGCCCGTTTCCCTGGGAAACAAAAGTCAACATACCCAGTTCCTGATGTCAGATTGTAGGACTCCGTTGGCACTAACAAACCAGCCCGAGTTGGCACTGGTGCCAGCTTGGGTCTGGAAGGCATCCTGCGTATCGCGGATTTTCAGGAGCCAACCTGCCACTCCGGGCCACAGGCCCCCAAACAAAAACTCCGGCCCTTTCCCTGGGAAACAAAAGTCACAAGCCCTGGTTCCTGATGGCAGATTGTAGGACTCCGTTGGCACTATCAAACCAGCCCGAGATGGCACTGCTGCCAGCTTGGGTCTGGGAGGCATCCTGTGTATCGCGGATTTTCAGGAGCCAACCTGGCACTCCGGGCCACAGGCCCGCAAACATAAACTCCGTCCCTTTCCCTCTGAAACAAAAGTCACCAGCCCTGGTTCCTGATGGCAGATTGTAGGACTCCGTTGGCACTATCAAACCAGCCCAAGTTGGCACTGGTGCCAGCTTGGGTCTGGGAGGCATCCTGTGTATCGCGGATTTTCAGGAGCCAACCTGCCACTCTGGGCCACAGGCCCCAAACATAAACTCCGGCCCTTTCCCTGGGAAACAAAAGTCAGAAGCCCTGGTTCCTGATGGCAGATTGTAGGACTCCGTTGGCACTATCAAACCAGCCCGAGTTGGCACTGCTGCCAGCTTGGGTCTGGGAGGCATCCTGTGTATCGCGGATTTTCAGGAGCCAACCTGGCACTCCGGGCCACATGCCCCTAAACATAAACACCGGCCGTTTCCCTGGGAAACAAAAGTCAACAAACCCAGGTCCTCATGGCAGATTGTAGGACTCCGTTGGCACTATCAAACCAGCCCGAGTTGGCACTGGTGCCAGCTTGGGTCTGGGAGGCATCCTGCGTATCGCGGATTTTCAGGAGCCCCCCGCTACTCCGGGCCACAGGGCAGCAAACATATACACCGGCTGTTTCCCTGTGAAACAAAAGTCACCAGCCCTGGTTCTTTATGGCATATTGTAGGACTCCGTTGGCACTAACAAACCAGCCCGAGTTGGCACTGGTGCCAGCTTGGGTCTGGGAGGCATCCTGCGTATCGCGGATTTTCAGGAGCCGGCCAGCATCTCCAGGCCACAGGCCCCCAAACATATTCTATGGGCCTTTCCGTCTGAAACAAAAGTCAACACACCCAGTTCCTGATGGCAGATTGTAGGACTCCGTTGGCACTATCAAACCAGCCCGAGTTGGCACTGGTGCCATCTTGGGTCTGGGAGGCATCCTGCGTATCGTGGATTTTCAGGAGCCAACCTGACACTCGGGCCACAGGCCCCAAACATAAACTCCGGCCCTTTACCTGGGAAACAAAAGTCACCAGCCCTGGTTCTTTATGGCGGATTGTAGGACTCCGTTGGCACTAACAAACCAGCCCGGGTTGGCACTGGTGGCAGCTTGGGTCTGGGAGGCATCCTGCGTATCGCGGATTTTCAGGAGCCAGCCTGCCACTCCGGGCCACAGGCCCCCAAACATAACTCCGGCCCTTTCCCTGGGAAACAAAAGTCACCAGCCCTGGTTCTTTATGGCAGATTGTAGGACTCCGTTGGCACTATCAAACCAGCCCGAGTTGGCACTGGTGCCAGCTTGGGTCTGGGAGGCATCCTGTGTACCGCGGATTTTCAGGAGCCAAGCCGGCCACCCTGGTCCACAGGCCCTTAAACATATAAACCGGGCCTTTCCTCTGAAACAAAGTCACCAGCCCCAGTTCCTGATGGCAGATTGTAGGACTCCATTGGCACTATCAAACCAGCCCGAGTTGGCACTGGTGCCAGCTTGGGTCTGGGAGGCATCCTGCGTATCGCTGATTTTCAGGAGCCAGTCGGCCACTCTGGGCCACAGGCCCCCAAACATATACACCGGCCGTTTCCCTGGGAAACAAAAGTCAACACACCTAGTTCCTGATGGCAGATTGTAGGACTCCGTTGGCACTATCAAACCAGCCCGAGTTGGCACTGGTGCCAGCTTGGGTCTGGGAGGCATCCTGCGTATCGCGGATTTTCAGGAGCCAGTCGGCCAGAGGCCCGAAACACAACTCCGGCCCTTTCCGTCTGCAACAAAACTCACTAGCCCAGGTTTTTTATGGCAGATTGTAGGACTCCGTTGGCACTATCAAACCAGCCCGAGTTGGCACTGGTGCCAGCTTGGGTCTGGGAGGCATCCTGTGTATCGCGGATTTTCAGGAGCCAACCTGCCACTCTGGGCCACAGGCCCCAAACATAAACTCGGCCCTTTCCTGGGAAACAAAAGTCACAAGCCCTGGTTCCTGATGGCAGATTGTAGGACTCCGTTGGCACTAACAAACCAGCCCGAGTTGGCACTGGTGCCAGCTTGGGTCTGGGAGGCATCCTGCGTATCGCGGATTTTCAGGAGCCAGCCGGCCACTCTTGGCCACAGGCCCCCAAACATATACACCGGCTGTTTCCCTGGGAAACACAAGTCACCAGACCCTTTCCCTGATGGCAGATTGTAGGACTCCGTTGGCACTATCAAACCAGCCCGAGTTGCCACTGGTGCCAGCTTGGGTCTGGGAGGCATCCTGCATAGCGCGGATTTTCAGGAGCCAGTCGGCCACTCCGGGCCACAGGCCCCCAAACATATTCCACAGGCCTTTCCCTCTGTAACAAAAGTGACCAGCCCCAGTTCCTGATGGCAGATTGTAGGACTCCATTGGCACTATCAAACCAGCCCGAGTTGGCACTGGTGGCAGCTTGGGTCTGGGAGGCATCCTGCGTATCGCGGATTTTCAGGTACCACCCGGCCACTCCGGGCCACAGGCCCCCAAACATACTCCACGGGCTGTTCCCTCTGAAACAAAAGTCACCAGCCCCTTTCCCTGATGGCAGATTGTGGGACTCCGTTGGCACTATCAAACCAGCCTGAGTTGGCACTGATGCCAGCTTCGGTCTGGGAGGCATCCTGCGTATCGCGGATTTTCAGGTACCACCCGGCCACTCCGGGCCACAGGCCCCCAAACATATTCCACGGGCCTTTCCCTCTGAAACAAAAGTCACCAGCCCCAGTTCCTGATGGCAGATTGTAGGACTTTGTTGGCACTATCAAACCAGCCCGAGTTGGCACTGGTGCCAGCTTGGGTCTGGGAGGCATCCTGCGTATCGCGGATTTTCAGGAGCCAACCTGCCACTCCGGGCCACAGGCCCCAAACATATTCCACGGGCCTTTTCCCGCTGAAACAAAACTCACCAGCCCCTTTCACTGATGGCAGATTGTAGGACTCCGTTGGCACTACCAAACCAGCCCGAGTTGGCACTGGTGCCAGCTTGGGTCTGGGAGGCATCCTGCCTATCGCGGATTTTCACGAGCCAGTCGGCCAGAGGCCCCAAACAAAATCTCTGGCCCGTTCCCTCATAAACAAAACTCTCCAGCCCAGGTTTCTTATGGCAGATTGTAGGACTCCGTTGGCACTATCAAACCAGCCCAAGTTGGCACTGGTGCCAGCTTGGGTCTGGGAGGCATCCTGCCTATGGCGGATTTTCAGGAGCCAGTCGGCCACTCTGGGCCAAAGGCCCCAAACATATACACCACCCGTTTCCCTGGGAAACAAAAGTCAACATACCCAGTTCCTGATGTCAGATTGTAGGACTCCGTTGGCACTAACAAACCAGCCCGAGTTGGCACTGGTGCCAGCTTGGGTCTGGAAGGCATCCTGCGTATCGCGGATTTTCAGGAGCCAACCTGCCACTCCGGGCCACAGGCCCCCAAACAAAAACTCCGGCCCTTTCCCTGGGAAACAAAAGTCAGAAGCCCTGGTTCCTGATGGCAGATTGTAGGACTCCGTTGGCACTATCAAACCAGCCCGAGATGGCACTGCTGCCAGCTTGGGTCTGGGAGGCATCCTGTGTATCAGCGGATTTTCAGGAGCCAACCTGGCACTCGGGCCACAGGCCCCAAACATAAACTCCGCCCTTTCCCTCTGAAACAAAAGTCACCAGCCCTGGTTCCTGATGGCAGATTGTAGGACTCCGTTGGCACTATCAAACCAGCCCAAGTTGGCACTGGTGCCAGCTTGGGTCTGGGAGGCATCCTGTGTATCGCGGATTTTCAGGAGCCAACCTGCCACTCTGGGCCACAGGCCCCAAACATAAACTCCGGCCCTTTCCCTGGGAAACAAAAAGTCAGAAGCCCTGGTTCCTGATGGCAGATTGTAGGACTCCGTTGGCACTATCAAACCAGCCCGAGTTGGCACTGCTGCCAGCTTGGGTCTGGGGGCATCCTGTGTATCGCGGATTTTCAGGAGCCAACCTGGCACCGGGCCACATGCCCCTAAACATAAACACCGGCCGTTTCCCCTGGGAAACAAAAGTCAACAAACCCAGGTCCTGATGGCAGATTGTAGGACTCCGTTGGCACTATCAAACCAGCCCGAGTTGGCACTGGTGCCAGCTTGGGTCTGGGAGGCATCCTGCCTATCGCGGATTTTCAGGGAGCCAGTCGGGCCAGGCCCCCAAACAAATTCTCCGGCCCTTTCCCTCTGAAACAAAACTCACCAGCCCAGGTTTTTATGGCAGATTGTAGGACTCCGTTGGCACTATCAAACCAGCCCGAGTTGGCACTGGTGCCAGCTTGGGTCTGGGAGGCATCCTGTGTATCGCGGATTTTCAGGAGCCACCTGCCACTCTGGGCCACAGGCCCCAAACATAAACTCCGGCCCTTCCCCTGGGAAACAAAAGTCACCAGCCCTGGTTCCTGATGGCAGATTGTAGGACTCCGTTGGCACTAACAAACCAGCCCGAGTTGGCACTGGTGCCAGCTTGGGTCTGGGAGGCATCCCGTGTCGCGGATTTTCAGGAGCCAACCTGCCACTCCGGGCCACAGGCCCCCAAACATATACACCGGCCCTTTCCCTGGGAAACAAAAGTCACCAGCCCTGGTTCCTGATGGCAGATTGTAGGACTCCGTTGGCACTATCAAACCAGCCCGAGTTGGCACTGGTGCCAGCTTGGGTCTGGGAGGCATCCTGCATCGCGGATTTTCAGGAGCCAACCGGCCACTCTGGGCCACAGGCCCCCAAACATATTCCACAGGCCTTTCCCTCTGAAACAAAAGTCACCAGCCCCAGTTCCTGATGGCAGATTGTAGGACTCCATTGGCACTATCAAACCAGCCCGAGTTGGCACTGGTGCCAGCTTGGGTCTGGGAGGCATCCTGCGTATCGCGGATTTTCAGGAGCCAACCTGCCACTCCGGGCCACAGGCCCCAAACATACTCCGGCGGGCTTTCCCTCTGAAACAAAAGTCACCAGCCCCTTTTCCTGATGGCAGATTGTAGGACTCCGTTGGCACTATCAAACCAGCCTGAGTTGGCACTGGTGCCAGCTTGGGTCTGGGAGGCATCCTGCGTATCGCGGATTTTCAGGTACCACCCGGCCACTCCGGGCCACAGGCCCCCAAACATATTCCACGGGCCTTTCCCTCTGAAACAAAAGTCACCAGCCCCAGTTCCTGATGGCAGATTGTAGGACTTTGTTGGCACTATCAAACCAGCCCGAGTTGGCACTGGTGCCAGCTTGGGTCTGGGAGGCATCCTGCGTATCGCGGATTTTCAGGAGCCAACCTGCCGTGGGCCACAGGCCCCAAACATATTCCACGGGCTTTTCCTCTGAAACAAAACTCACCAGCCCCTTTTCCTGATGGCAGATTGTAGGACTCCGTTGGCACTATCAAACCAGCCCGAGTTGGCACTGGTGCCAGCTTGGGTCTGGGGGAGGCATCCTGCCTATCGATTTTCAGGGAGCCAGTGGGCCAGAGGCCCCAAACAAATCTCTGGCCGTTTCCTCTGAAACAAAACTCTCCAGCCCAGGTTTCTTATGGCAGATTGTAGGACTCCGTTGGCACTAACAAACCAGCCCGAGTTGGCACTGGTGCCAGCTTGGGTCTGGGAGGCATCCTGCCTATCGCGGATTTTCAGGAGCCAACCTGCCACTCCGGGCCACAGGCCCCAAACAAAAACTCCGGCCCTTTCCCTGGGAAACAAAAGTCACCAGCCCTGGTTCCTGATGGCAGATTGTAGGACTCCGTTGGCACTAACAAACCAGCCCGAGTTGGCACTGGTGCCAGCTTGGGTCTGGGAGGCATCCTGCGTATCGCTGGATTTTCAGGAGCCAACCTGGCCCTTTCCGGGCCACAGGCCCCAAACATAAACCAGCCCGGCCCTTTGCCCTTCTGGGAAACAAAAGTCACCAGCCCTGGTTCCTTGATGGCAGATTGTAGGACTCGTTGGCACTATCAAACCAGCCTGAGTTGGCACTGGTGCCAGCTTGGGTCTGGGAGGCATCCTGTGTATCGCTGGATTTTCAGGAGCCAACCTGCCACTCTGGGCCACAGGCCCCCAAACATAAACTCCGGGCCCTTTCCCTGGGAAACAAAAAGTCACCAGCCCTGGTTCCTGATGGCAGATTGTAGGACTCCGTTGGCACTATCAAACCAGCCCGAGTTGGCACTGGTGCCAGCTTGGGTCTGGGAGGCATCCCTGTATCGCTGGATTTTCAGGAGCCAACCTGGCACTCCTGGGCCACAGGCCCCTAAACATATACACCGGCCGTTTCCCTGGGAAACAAAAGTCAACACACCCAGTTCCTGATGGCAGATTGTAGGACTCCGTTGGCACTATCAAACCAGCCCGAGTTGGCACTGGTGCCAGCTTGGGTCTGGGAGGCATCCTGCGTATCGCGGATTTTCAGGAGCCAACCTGCCACTCGGGCCACAGGCCCCCAAACATAAACTCCGGCCCTTTCCCTGGGAAACAAAAGTCACCAGCCCCAGTTCCTGATGGCAGATTGTAGGACTCCGTTGGCACTATCAAACCAGCCCGAGTTGGCACTGGTGCCAGCTTGGGTCTGGGAGGCATCCTGCGTATATCGCGGATTTTCAGGGAGCCAGTCGGCCAGAGGCCCCAAACAAAAACTCCGGCCCTTTCCGTCTGAAACAAAAACTCACCAGCACAGGTTTTATATGGCAGATTGTAGGACTCCGCCGGCAATAACAAACCAGCCCGAGTTGGCACTGGTGCCAGCTTGGGTCTGGGAGGCATCCTGCGTATCGCGGATTTTCAGGGAGCCAGTCGGCCACAGGCCCCAAACACAAACGCCGGCCCTTTCCGTCTGCAACAAAACTCACTAGCCCAGGTTTTTATGGCAGATTGTAGGACTCCGTTGGCACTATCAAACCAGCCCGAGTTGGCACTGGTGCCAGCTTGGGTCTGGGAGGCATCCTGCGTATCGCGGATTTTCAGGGGCCCCCGCTACTCCGGGCCACAGGGCAGCAAACATATACACCGGCTGTTTCCCTGTGAAACAAAAGTCACCAGCCCTGGTTCTTTATGGCATATTGTAGGACTCCGTTGGCACTAACAAACCAGCCCGAGTTGGCACTGGTGCCAGCTTGGGTCTGGGAGGCATCCTGCGTGTATCGCGGATTTTCAGGAGCCAGCCAGCATCTCCAGGCCACAGGCCCCAAACATATTCTACGGGCCTTTCCGTCTGAAACAAAAGTCAACACACCCAGTTCCTGATGGCAGATTGTAGGACTCCGTTGGCACTATCAAACCAGCCCGAGTTGGCACTGGTGCCAGCTTGGGTCTGGGAGGCATCCTGCGTATCGTGGATTTTCAGGAGCCAACCCTGACACTCCGGGCCACAGGCCCCAAACATAAACTCCGGCCCTTTACCTGGGAAACAAAAGTCACCAGCCCTGGTTCTTTATGGCGGATTGTAGGACTCCGTTGGCACTAACAAACCAGCCCGGGTTGGCACTGGTGGCAGCTTGGGTCTGGGAGGCATCCTGCGTATCGCGCGGTTTTTCAGGAGCCAGCCTGCCACTCCGGGCCACAGGCCCCCAAACATAACTCCGGCCCTTTCCCTGGGAAACAAAAGTCACCAGCCCTGGTTATTTATGGCAGATTGTAGGACTCCGTTGGCACTATCAAACCAGCCCAAGTTGGCACTGGTGCCAGCTGGGGTCTGGGAGGCATCCTGTGTACCGCGGATTTTCAGGAGCCAGCCGGCCACCCTGGTCCACAGGCCCTTAAACATATAAACCGGGCCTTTCCCTCTGAAACAAAAGTCACCAGCCCCAGTTCCTGATGGCAGATTGTAGGACTCCGTTGGCACTATCAAACCAGCCCGAGTTGGCACTGGTGCCAGCTTGGGTCTGGGAGGCATCCTGTGTATCGCGGATTTTCAGGAGCCAGTCGGCCACTCTGGGCCACAGGCCCCCAAACATATACACCGGCCGTTTCCTGGGAAACAAAAGTAAAAACACACCCAGTTCCTGATGGCAGATTGTAGGACTCCGTTGGCACTATCAAACCAGCCTGAGTTGCCACTGGTGCCAGCTTGGGTGTGGGAGGCATCCTGCGTATCGCGGATTTTCAGGAGCCAACCTGGCACTCTGGGCCACAGGCCCCCAAACATAAACTCCGGCCCTTTCCCTCTGAAACAAAACTCACCAGCCCTGGTTCCTGATGGCAGATTGTAGGACTCCATTGGCACTATCAAACCAGCCCGAGTTGGAACTGGTGCCAGCTTGGGTCTGGGAGGCATCCTGCGTATCGCGGATTTTCAGGAGCCAGTCGGCCTCTCAGGCCTATGGCCCCAAACATATTCCACGGACCTTTCCCTCTGAAACAAAAAGTCACCAGCCCCTTTCCCTGATGGCAGATTGTAGGACTCCGTTGGCACTATCAAACCAGCCCGAGTTGGCACTGGTGCCAGCTTGGGTCTGGGAGGCATCCCGCGGATTTTCAGGAGCCAGTCGGCCAGAGGCCCGAAACACAACTCCGGCCCTTTCCGTCTGCAACAAAACTCACTAGCCCAGGTTTTTATGGCAGATTGTAGGACTCCGTTGGCACTATCAAACCAGCCCGAGTTGGCACTGGTGCCAGCTTGGGTCTGGGAGGCATCCTGTGTATCGCGGATTTTCAGGAGCCAACCTGCCACTCTGGGCCACAGGCCCCAAACATAAACTCGGCCCCCTTCCCTCTGAAACAAAAGTCACAAGCCCTGGTTCCTGATGGCAGATTGTAGGACTCCGTTGGCACTAACAAACCAGCCCGAGTTGGCACTGGTGCCAGCTTGGGTCTGGGAGGCATCCTGCGTATCGCGGATTTTCACGAGCCAGTCGGCCAGAGGCCCCAAACAAAATCTCTGGCCCGTTCCCTCTGAAACAAAACTCTCCAGCCCAGGTTTCTTATGGCAGATTGTAGGACTCCGTTGGCACTATCAAACCAGCCCGAGTTGGCACTGGTGCCAGCTTGGGTCTGGGAGGCATCCTGCCTATCGCGGATTTTCAGGAGCCAGTCGGCCAGAGGCCCAAAACAAAATCTCCGGCCCTTTCCCTCTGAAACAAAATTCACCAGCCCAGGTTTTTATGGCAGATTGTAGGACTCCGTTGGCACTAACAAACCAGCCCGAGTTGGCACTGGTGCCAGCTTGGGTCTGGGAGGCATCCTGTGTATCGCGGATTTTCAGGAGCCAGTTTGCCAGAGGCCCGGTCCACAAAACATATTCCACGGGCCTTTCCCTTTGAAACAAAAGTCACCAGCCCCAGTTCCTGATGGCAGATTGTAGGACTCTGTTGGCACTATCAAACCAGCCCGAGTTGGCACTGGTGCCAGCTTGGGTCTGGGAGGCATCCTGTGTACCAGCGGATTTTCAGGAGCCAGTCAGGGCCACTCTGGGCCAAAGGCCCCCAAACATATTCCCGGCCGTTTCCCTGGGAAACAAAAGTCAACAGCCCCAGTTCCTGATGTCAGATTGTAGGACTCCGTTGGCACTAACAAACCAGCCCGAGTTGGCACTGGTGCCAGCTTGGGTCTGGAAGGCATCCTGCGTATCGCGGATTTTCAGGAGCCAACCTGCCACTCGGGCCACAGGCCCCAAACATAAACTCCGGCCCTTTCCCTGGGAAACAAAAGTCAGAAGCCCTGGTTCCTGATGGCAGATTGTAGGACTCCGTTGGCACTATCAAACCAGCCCGAGTTGGCACTGCTGCCAGCTTGGGTCTGGGAGGCATCCTGTGTATCGCGGCTTTTCAGGAGCCAACCTGGCACTCCGGGCCACAGGCCCGCAAACATAAACTCCGGCCCTTTCCCTCTGAAACAAAAGTCACCAGCCCTGGTTCCTGATGGCAGATTGTAGGACTCCGTTGGCACTATCAAACCAGCCCAAGTTGGCACTGGTTCCAGCTTGGGTCTGGGAGGCATCCTGTGTATCGCGGATTTTCAGGAGCCAACCTGCCACTCTGGGCCACAGGCCCCCAAACATAAACTCCGGCCCTTTCCCTGGGAAACAAAAGTCAGAAGCCCTGGTTCCTGATGGCAGATTGTAGGACTCCGTTGGCACTATCAAACCAGCCCGAGTTGGCACTGCTGCCAGCTTGGGTCTGGGAGGCATCCTGTGTATCGCGGATTTTCAGGAGCCAACCTGGCACTCCGGGCCACAGGCCCCCAAACATAAACTCCGGCCCTTTCCGTCTGAAACAAAACTCACCAACCCCTTTCCCTGATGGCAGATTGTAGGACTCCGTTGGCACTACCAAACCAGCCCGAGTTGGCACTGGTGCCAGCTTGGGTCTGGGAGGCATCCTGCCTATCGCGGATTTTCAGGAGCCAGTCGGCCAGAGGCCCCAAACAAAATCTCTGGCCCGTTCCCTCTGAAACAAAACTCGCCAGCCCAGGTTTCTTATGGCAGATTGTAGGACTCCGTTGGCACTAACAAACCAGCCCGAGTTGGCACTGGTGCCAGCTTGGGTCTGGGAGGCATCCTGCGTATCGCGGATTTTCAGGAGCCAGTTGGCCAGAGGCCCAAATCACAAACTCCGGCCCTTTCCGTTTGAAACAAAACTCACCAGCCCAGGTTATTTATGGCAGATTGTAGGACTCCGTTGGCACTATCAAACCAGCTGGAGTTGGCACTGGTGCCAGCTTGGGTCTGGGAGGCATCCTGCGTATCGCGGATTTTCAGGAGCCAACCTGCCACCCCGGTCCACAGGCCCTTAAACATATTCCACGGGCCTTTCCCTCTGAAACAAAAGTCACCAGCCCCAGTTCCTGATGGCAGATTGTAGGACTCTGTTGGCACTATCAAACCAGCCCGAGTTGGCACTGGTGCCAGCTTGGGTCTGGGAGGCATCCTGCGTATCGCGGATTTTCAGGAGCCAGTCGGCCACTCTGGGCCAAAAGCCCCCAAACATATACTCCGGCCCGTTTCCCTGGGAAACAAAAGTCAACAGCCCCAGTTCCTGATGTCAGATTGTAGGACTCCGTTGGCACTATCAAACCAGCCCGAGTTGGCACTGGTGCCAGCTTGGGTCTGGGAGGCATCCCGTATCGCGGATGATTTTCAGGAGCCAACCTGCCACTCCGGCCACAGGCCCCAAACATAAACTCCGGCCCTTTCCCTGGGAAACAAAAGTCACCAGCCCCAGTTCCTGATGGCAGATTGTAGGACTCCGTTGGCACTATCAAAGCAGCCCGAGTTGGCACTGGTGCCAGCTTGGGTCTGGGAGGCATCCTGCGTACGCGGGATTTTCAGGAGCCAGTCGGCCAGAGGCCCCAAACAAAAACTCCGGCCCTTTCCGTCTGAAACAAAACTCACCAGCACAGGTTTTATATGGCAGATTGTAGGACTCCGTCGGCAATAACAAACCAGCCCGAGATGGCACTGGTGCCAGCTTGGGTCTGGGAGGCATCCTGCGTATCGCGGATTTTCAGGAGCCAGTCGGCCACAGGCCCCAAACACAAACGCCGGCCCTTTCCGTCTGCAACAAAACTCACTAGCCCAGGTTTTATATGGCAGATTGTAGGACTCCGTTGGCACTATCAAACCAGCCCGAGTTGGCACTGGTGCCAGCTTGGGTCTGGGAGGCATCCTGCGTATCGCTGGATTTTCAGGGGCCCCCGCTACTCCGGGCCACAGGGCAGCAAACATATACACCGGCTGTTTCCTGTGAAACAAAAGTCACCAGCCCTGGTTCTTTATGGCATATTGTAGGACTCCGTTGGCACTAACAAACCAGCCCGAGTTGGCACTGGTGCCAGCTTGGGTCTGGGAGGCATCCTGCGTATCGCTGATTTTCAGGAGCCAGCCAGCATCTCCAGGCCACAGGCCCCCAAACATATTCTACGGGCCTTTCCGTCTGAAACAAAAGTCAACACACCCAGTTCCTGATGGCAGATTGTAGGACTCCGTTGGCACTATCAAACCAGCCCGAGTTGGCACTGGTGCCAGCTTGGGTCTGGGAGGCATCCTGCGTATCGTGGATTTTCAGGAGCCAACCTGACACTCCGGGCCACAGGCCCCCAAACATAAACTCCGGCCCTTTACCTGGGAAACAAAAGTCACCAGCCCTGGTTCTTTATGGCGGATTGTAGGACTCCGTTGGCACTAACAAACCAGCCCGGGTTGGCACTGGTGGCAGCTTGGGTCTGGGAGGCATCCTGCGTATCGCGGATTTTTCAGGAGCCAGCCTGCCACTCCGGGCCACAGGCCCCAAACATAACTCCGGCCCTTTCCCTGAAACAAAAGTCACCAGCCCTGGTTATTTATGGCAGATTGTAGGACTCCGTTGGCACTATCAAACCAGCCCGAGTTGGCACTGGTGCCAGCTTGGGTCTGGGAGGCATCCTGTGTACCGCTGGATTTTCAGGAGCCAGCCTGCCACCCTGGTCCACAGGCCCTTAAACATATAAACCGGCCTTTCCCTCTGAAACAAAGTCACCAGCCCCAGTTCCTGATGGCAGATTGTAGGACTCCGTTGGCACTATCAAACCAGCCCGAGTTGGCACTGGTGCCAGCTTGGGTCTGGGAGGCATCCTGTGTATCGCTGGATTTTCAGGAGCCAGTCGGCACTCTGGGCCACAGGCCCCAAACATATACACCGGCCGTTTCCCTGGGAAACAAAAGTCAACACACCCAGTTCCTGATGGCAGATTGTAGGACTCCGTTGGCACTATCAAACCAGCCCGAGTTGGCACTGGTGCCAGCTTGGGTCTGGGAGGCATCCTGCGTATCGCGGATTTTCAGGAGCCAACCCTGCCACTCGGGGCCACAGGCCCCCAAACATAAACTCGGCCCTTCCCCTGAAACAAAAGTCACCAGCCCTGGTTCCTGATGGCAGATTGTAGGACTCCGTTGGCACTATCAAACCAGCCCGAGTTGGCACTGGTGCCAGCTTGGGTCTGGGAGGCATCCTGTGTATCGCGGATTTTCAGGAGCCAACCTGCCACTCTGGGCCACAGGCCCCAAAACATAACTCCGGCCCTTTCCTCTGAAACAAAAGTCACCAGCCCTGGTTCCCTGATGGCAGATTGTAGGACTCCGTTGGCACTATCAAACCAGCCCGAGTTGGCACTGGTGCCAGCTTGGGTCTGGGGAGGCATCCTGCGTATCGCGGATTTTCAGGGCCACCCAGCCTCCGGGCCACAGGCCCCAAACATAAAATCCGGCCTTTTCCTCTGAAACAAAACTCACCAGCCCAGGTTTCCTGATGGCAGATTGTAGGACTCCGTTGGCACTATCAAACCAGCCCGAGTTGGCACTGGTGCCAGCTTGGGTCTGGGAGGCATCCTGCGTATGCTCGCAGGATTTTCAGAGCCCCGGCCACTCCGGGCCACAGGGCCCCAAACATATACTCGGGCCTTTCCCTCTGAAACAAAAGTCACCAGCCCTGGTTCCTGATGGCAGATTGTAGGACTCCGTTGGCACTATCAAACCAGCCCGAGTTGGCACTGGTGCCAGCTTGGGTCTGGGAGGCATCCCTGTATCGCGGATTTTCAGGAGCCAACCTGCCACTCCGGGCCACAGGCCCAAACATATATTCCACGGGCCTTTCCCTCTGAAACAAAAGTCACCAGCCCCAGTTCCTGATGGCAGATTGTAGGACTCCGTTGGCACTATCAAACCAGCCCGAGTTGGCACTGGTGCCAGCTTGGGTCTGGGAGGCATCCTGCGTATGGTGGGATTTTCAGGAGCCAACCTGCCACTCGGGGCCACAGGCCCCAAACATAAACTCGGCCCTTTCCTGGGAAACAAAAGTCACCAGCCCTGGTGGTTCCTGATGGCAGATTGTAGGACTCCGTTGGCACTATCAAACCAGCCCGAGTTGGCACTGGTGCCAGCTTGGGTCTGGGAGGCATCCTGCGTATCGCGGATTTTCAGGAGCCAACCTGCCACTCCGGCCACAGGCCCCAAACATAAACTCCGGCCCTTTCCCCTGGGAAACAAAAGTCTCAGCCCTGGTTCTTGATGGCAGATTGTAGGACTCCGTTGGCACTATCAAACCAGCCCGAGTTGGCACTGGTGCCAGCTTGGGTCTGGGAGGCATCCTGCGTACCGCGGGATTTTCAGGAGCCAGTCGGCCACTCTGGGCCAAAGGCCCCCAAACATAAAACACCGGCCTTTCCCCCTGAAACAAAAAGTCACCATACCCAGTTCCTGATGGCAGATTGTAGGACTCCGTTGGCACTATCAAACCAGCCCGAGTTGGCACTGGTGCCAGCTTGGGTCTGGGAGGCATCCTGCGTATCGCGGATTTTCAGGAGCCAACCTGCCACTCGGGCCCAGGCCCCAAACATAAACACGGCCCTTTCCTCTGAAACAAAAGTCACCAGCCCTGGTTCCTGATGGCAGATTGTAGGACTCCGTTGGCACTATCAAACCAGCCCGAGTTGGCACTGGTGCCAGCTTGGGTCTGGGAGGCATCCTGCGTATGGCGGATTTTCAGGGGCCAACCTGGCCACTCCGGGCCACAGGCCCCAAACATAAACTCCGGCCCTTTCCTCTGAAACAAAAGTCACCAGCCCTGGTTTTTGATGGCAGATTGTAGGACTCCGTTGGCACTATCAAACCAGCCCGAGTTGGCACTGGTGCCAGCTTGGGTCTGGGGGAGGCATCCTGTGTATCGCGGATTTTCAGGAGCCAACCTGCCACTCTGGGCCACAGGCCCCAAACATATTCCACGGGCTTTTCCTCTGAAACAAAAGTCACCACCCTGGTTCTGATGGCAGATTGTAGGACTCCGTTGGCACTATCAAACCAGCCCGAGTTGGCACTGGTGCCAGCTTGGGTCTGGGAGGCATCCTGCGTATCGCGGATTTTCAGGAGGCAACCTGCCACGCCGGGCCACAGGCCCCAAACATAAACTCCGGCCCTTTCCCTCTGAAACAAAAGTCACCAGCCCTGGTTCCTGATGGCAGATTGTAGGACTCCGTTGGCACTATCAAACCAGCCCGGGTTGGCACTGGTGCCAGCTTGGGTCTGGGAGGCATCCTATGCTATCGCGGGTTTTCAGGAGCCAACCTGCCACTCTGGGCCACAGGCCCCAAACAATAACTCGGCCCTTTCCCTCTGAAACAAAAGTCACCAGCCCTGGTTCCTGATGGCAGATTGTAGGACTCCGTTGGCACTATCAAACCAGCCGAGTTGGCACTGGTGCCAGCTTGGGTCTGGGAGGCATCCTGTGTATCGCCCGGATTTTCAGGAGCCAACCTGGCCACTCGGGCCACAGGCCCTTAAACATAAACTCCGGCCCTTTCCCTCTGAAACAAAAGTCACCAGCCCCAGTTCCTGATGGCAGATTGTAGGACTCCGTTGGCACTATCAAACCAGCCCGAGTTGGCACTGGTGCCAGCTTGGGTCTGGGAGGCATCCTGTGTATCGCTGATTTTCAGGAGCCAACCTGCCACTCTGGGCCACAGGCCCCAAACATAATTCTCGGGCCTTTCCTCTGAAACAAAAGTCACCAGCCCCAGTTCCTGATGGCAGATTGTAGGACTCCGTTGGCACTATCAAACCAGCCCGAGTTGGCACTGGTGCCAGCTTGGGTCTGGGAGGCATCCTGCGTGTGACGCGGATTTTCAGGAGCCAACCGGCCACTCTGGGCCACAGGCCCCAAACATAAACTCCGGCCCTTTCCCTCTGAAACAAAGTCACCAGCCCCTGGTTCTTGATGGCAGATTGTAGGACTCCGTTGGCACTATCAAACCAGCCGAGTTGGCACTGGTGCCAGCTTGGGTCTGGGAGGCATCCTGCCTATCGCGGATTTTCAGGAGCCCCCTGCCACTCGGGCCACAGGGCCCCAAACATAAACTCCGGCCCTTTCCCTCTGAAACAAAAGTCACCAGCCCTGGTTCTTTATGGCAGATTGTAGGACTCCGTTGGCACTATCAAACCAGCCCGAGTTGGCACTGGTGCCAGCTGGGGGTCTGGGAGGCATCCTGTGTATCAGCGGATTTTCAGGAGCCAGCCAGCCACTCCTGGCCCACAGGCCCCCAAACATAAAAACCGGGCCTTTCCCTCTGAAACAAAAGTCACCAGCCCCAGTTCCTGATGGCAGATTGTAGGACTCCGTTGGCACTATCAAACCAGCCCAAGTTGGCACTGGTGCCAGCTTGGGTCTGGGAGGCATCCTGTGTATCGCGGATTTTCAGGAGCCAACCTGCCACTCTGGGCCACAGGCCCCCAAACATAAACTCCGGCCCTTTCCCTGGGAAACAAAAGTCACCAGCCCTGGTTCCTGATGGCAGATTGTAGGACTCCGTTGGCACTATCAAACCAGCCCGAGTTGGCACTGGTGCCAGCTTGGGTCTGGGAGGCATCCTGCGTATCGCGGATTTTCAGGAGCCAACCTGGCACTCTGGGCCACAGGCCCCAAACATAAACTCGGCCCTTTTCCTCTGAAACAAAACTCACCAGCCCTGGTTCCTGATGGCAGATTGTAGGACTCCATTGGCACTATCAAACCAGCCCGAGTTGGCACTGGTGCCAGCTTGGGTCTGGGAGGCATCCTGCGTATCGCGGATTTTCAGGAGCCCCCTGCCTCTCTGGGCCATGGCCCCAAACATATTCCCGGCCTTTCCTCTGAAACAAAAGTCACCAGCCCTGGTTCCTGATGGCAGATTGTAGGACTCCGTTGGCACTATCAAACCAGCCCGAGTTGGCACTGGTGCCAGCTTGGGTCTGGGAGGCATCCTGCGTATCGCCGATTTTCAGCCAGCCAGTTGGCCAGAGGCCCCAAACATAAACTCGGCCCTTTCCGTCTGCAACAAAACTCACCAGCCCCGGTTTTTTATGGCGGATTGTAGGACTCCGTTGGCACTATCAAACCAGCCCGAGTTGGCACTGGTGCCAGCTTGGGTCTGGGAGGCATCCTGTGTATGGCGGTTTTCAGGAGCCAACCTGCCACTCTGGGCCACAGGCCCCAAACATAAACTCCGGCCCTTTCCCTGGGAAACAAAAGTCACAAGCCCTGGTTCCTGATGGCAGATTGTAGGACTCCGTTGGCACTAACAAACCAGCCCGAGTTGGCACTGGTGCCAGCTTGGGTCTGGGAGGCATCCTGTGTATCGCGGATTTTCAGAGCCAACCCGGCCTCTGGGCCACAGGCCCCAAACAAATAAACCGGCCCTTTCCTCTGAAACAAAATTCACCAGCCCCAGGTTCCCTGATGGCAGATTGTAGGACTCCGTTGGCACTATCAAACCAGCCCGAGTTGGCACTGGTGCCAGCTTGGGTCTGGGAAGGCATCCTGCGTATCGCCGGATTTTCAGGAGCCAGTGCCACTTGGGCCACAGGCCCCAAACACAAACTCCGGCCTTTTCCTGAAACAAAACTCACCAGCCCCTTTTTATTGATGGCAGATTGCAGGACTCCGTTGGCACTATCAAACCAGCCCGAGTTGGCACTGGTGCCAGCTTGGGTCTGGGAGGCATCCTGTGTCAGCTGGATTTTCAGGAACCACCCTGCCACTCCGGGCCACAGGGCCCCAAACATATAACCGGGCCTTTCCCTCTGAAACAAAGTCACCAGCCCAGTTCCTGATGGCAGATTGTAGGACTCCGTTGGCACTATCAAACCAGCCTGAGTTGGCACTGGTGCCAGCTTGGGTCTGGGAGGCATCCTGTGTATCGCGGATTTTTCAGGAGCCAACCCGGCCCACTCTGGGCCACAGGCCCCCCAAACAAATACACCGGGCCGTTCCCCTGAAACAAAAAGTCAACCACCCAGTTCCTGATGGCAGATTGTAGGACTCCGTTGGCACTATCAAACCAGCCCGAGTTGGCACTGGTGCCAGCTTGGGTCTGGGAGGCATCCTGCGTATCAGCGGATTTTCAGGAGCCAACCTGCCACTCCGGGCCACAGGCCCCAAACATAAACTCCGGCCTTTTCCCGCTGAAACAAAACTCACCAGCCCTGGTTCCTGATGGCAGATTGTAGGACTCCGTTGGCACTATCAAACCAGCCCGAGTTGGCACTGGTGCCAGCTTGGGTCTGGGAGGCATCCTGTGTATCGGCGGATTTTCCTGGGAGCCAACCTGCCTCTCCGGGCCACAGGCCCCAAACATAAACTCGGCCCTTTCCCTCTGAAACAAAACTCACCAGCCCAGGTTCCTGATGGCAGATTGTAGGACTCCGTTGGCACTATCAAACCAGCCCAAGTTGGCACTGGTGCCAGCTTGGGTCTGGGGGCATCCAATGTATCGCGGTTTTTCAGGAGCCAACCTGCCACTCTGGAGGCCCCAAACATAAACTCCGGCCCTTTCCCTGGGAAACAAAAGTCAAGCCCTGGTTCCTGATGGCAGATTGTAGGACTCCGTTGGCACTATCAAACCAGCCCGAGTTGGCACTGGTGCCAGCTTGGGTCTGGAAGGCATCCTGCGTATCCGGCGGATTTTTCAGGAGCCAACCTGGCACTCCGGGCCACACAGGCCCCAAACATAAACTCCGGCCCTTTTCCTCTGAAACAAAAGTCACCAGCCCTGGTTCCTGATGGCAGATTGTAGGACTCCGTTGGCACTATCAAACCAGCCCGAGTTGGCACTGGTGCCAGCTTGGGTCTGGGAGGCATCCTGCCTATCGCGGATTTTCAGGGAGCCACTCCGGGCCACAGGCCCCCAAACAAAATCTCCGGCCCTTTCCCTCTGAAACAAAACTCACCAGCCCAGTTTTTGATGGCAGATTGTAAGGACTCCGTTGGCACTATCAAACCAGCCCGAGTTGGCACTGGTGCCAGCTTGGGTCAGGTCTGGGAGGCATCCTGTGATCGCAGTTTTCAGGAGCCAACCTGCCACTCTGGGCCCAGGCCCAAAACATAAACTCCGGCCCTTTCCCTTTGAAACAAAAGTCACAAGCCCTGGTTCCTGATGGCAGATTGTAGGACTCCGTTGGCACTATCAAACCAGCCCGAGTTGGCACTGGTGCCAGCTTGGGTCTGGGAGGCATCCAACGTATCAGCGGATTTTCAGGAGCCAACCTGCCACTCCGGGCCACAGGCCCCAAACATATACACCGGGCTGTTTCCCTCTGAAACAAAAGTCACCAGCCCCAGTTCCTGATGGCAGATTGTAGGACTCTGTTGGCACTATCAAACCAGCCCGAGTTGGCACTGGTGCCAGCTTGGGTCTGGGGAGGCATCCTGCGTATCGCGGATTTTCAGGGCCAACCCGCCACTCTCTGGGCCACAGGCCCCAAACATACTCCCGCCCTTTTCCTCTGAAACAAAAGTCACCAGCCCCAGTTCCTGATGGCAGATTGTAGGGACTCCGTTGGCACTATCAAACCAGCCCGAGTTGGCACTGGTGCCAGCTTGGGTCTGGGAGGCATCCTGCGTATCAGCGGATTTTCAGGAGCCAACCTGCCACTCCGGGCCACAGGCCCCAAACATATTCCACGGGCCTTTCCCTCTGAAACAAAAGTCACCAGCCCCAGTTCCTGATGGCAGATTGTAGGACTCCGTTGGCACTATCAAACCAGCCCGAGTTGGCACTGGTGCCAGCTTGGGTCTGGGAGGCATCCCTGCGTATCGGCGGATTTTCAGGAGCCAACCTGTCGGGCCACAGGCCCCAAACAAAACTCCGGCCCTTTCCCTCTGAAACAAAACTCACCAGCCCAGGTTCCTGATGGCAGATTGTAGGACTCCGTTGGCACTAACAAACCAGCCCGAGTTGGCACTGGTGCCAGCTTGGGTCTGGGAGGCATCCTGCGTGTCAGCCAGTTTTCAGGAGCCACTCCAGGGCCACAGGCCCTATCAAACATATTCACCGGGCCCTTTCCGGATTTTCTGAAACAAAACTCACCAGCCCCTTTCACTGATGGCAGATTGTAGGACTCCGTTGGCACTATCAAACCAGCCCGAGTTGGCACTGGTGCCAGCTTGGGTCTGGGAGGCATCCTGCCTATCGCGGATTTTCAGGAGCCACCTGCCACCTCGGGCCACAGGCCCCAAACATATTCCACGGGCTGTTCCCTCATAAACAAAAGTCACCAGCCCAGGTTTCTTATGGCAGATTGTAGGACTCCGTTGGCACTATCAAACCAGCCTGAGTTGGCACTGGTGCCAGCTTGGGTCTGGGAGGCATCCTGCCTATCGCGGATTTTCAGGAGCCAGTCGGCCTCTGGGCCAAAGGCCCCAAACATATACCCCGCCCCTTTCCTCTGAAACAAAAGTCAACATACCCAGTTCCTGATGGCAGATTGTAGGACTCCGTTGGCACTAACAAACCAGCCCGAGTTGGCACTGGTGCCAGCTTGGGTCTGGGAAGGCATCCTGCGTATCGTGGATTTTCAGGAGCCAACCTGCCACTCCGGGCCACAGGCCCCAAACATAAACTCCGGCCTTTCCCTGGGAAACAAAAGTCACCAGCCCTGGTTCCTGATGGCAGATTGTAGGACTCCGTTGGCACTATCAAACCAGCCCGAGTTGGCACTGGTGCCAGCTTGGGTCTGGGAGGCATCCTGTGTACCGCGGATTTTCAGGAGCCAACCGGCCACTCTGGGCCACAGGCCCCAAACATAACTCCGGCCCTTTCCCTCTGAAACAAAAGTCACCAGCCCCTGGTTCCTGATGGCAGATTGTAGGACTCCGTTGGCACTATCAAACCAGCCCGAGTTGGCACTGGTGCCAGCTTGGGTCTGGGAGGCATCCTGTGTATCGCTGGATTTTCAGGAGCCACCTGGCCACTCTGGGCCACAGGCCCCCAAACATATACCGGCCGTTTCCCTGGGAAACAAAAGTCAACAGCCCCAGTTCCTGATGGCAGATTGTAGGACTCCGTTGGCACTATCAAACCAGCCCGAGTTGGCACTGGTGCCAGCTTGGGTCTGGGAGGCATCCTGTGTATCGCGGATTTTCAGGAGCCAACCTGGCACTCTGGGCCACAGGCCCCCAAACATAAACTCCGGCCCTTTCCCCTGAAACAAAAGTCACCAGCCCTGGTTCCTGATGGCAGATTGTAGGACTCCGTTGGCACTATCAAACCAGCCCGAGTTGGCACTGGTGCCAGCTTGGGTCTGGGAGGCATCCTGCGTATCGCCGGATTTTCAGGGATTTTCAGGAGCCAGTCGGCCAGAGGACTCCGATGGCCCCAAACATATTCCCGGCCCTTTCCGTCTGAAACAAAACTCACCAGCCCAGGTTTTTATGGCAGATTGTAGGACTCCGTTGGCACTATCAAACCAGCCCGAGTTGGCACTGGTGCCAGCTTGGGTCTGGGGAGGCATCCTGTGTATCGCGGATTTTCAGGAGCCAACCTGCCACTCTGGGCCACAGGCCCCCAAACATAAACTCCGGCCCTTTCCCTGGGAAACAAAAGTCACAAGCCCTGGTTCCTGATGGCAGATTGTAGGACTCCGTTGGCACTAACAAACCAGCCCGAGTTGGCACTGGTGCCAGCTTGGGTCTGGGAGGCATCCTGCGTATCGCGGATTTTCAGGAGCCAGCCGGCCACTCTTGGCCACAGGCCCCCAAACATATACACCGGCTGTTTCCCTGGGAAACACAAGTCACCAGCCCCCTTTCCTGATGGCAGATTGTAGGACTCCTTTGGCACTATCAAACCAGCCCGAGTTGCCACTGGTGCCAGCTTGGGTCTGGGAGGCATCCTGCATAGCGGCGGATTTTCAGGAGCCAGTCGGCCACTCGGGCCACAGGCCCCAAACATATTCCACAGGCCTTTCCCTCTGTAACAAAAGTGACCAGCCCCAGTTCCTGATGGCAGATTGTAGGACTCCATTGGCACTATCAAACCAGCCCGAGTTGGCACTGGTGGCAGCTTGGGTCTGGGAGGCATCCTGCGTATCGCGGATTTTCAGGTACCACCCGGCCACTCCGGGCCACAGGCCCCCAAACATATACACGGGCTGTTCCCTCTGAAACAAAAGTCACCAGCCCCTTTCCCTGATGGCAGATTGTAGGACTCCGTTGGCACTATCAAACCAGCCTGAGTTGGCACTGATGCCAGCTTCGGTCTGGGAGGCATCCTGCGTGTATCGCGGATTTTCAGGTACCACCCGGCCACTCCGGGCCACAGGCCCCCAAACATATTCCACGGGCCTTTCCCTCTGAAACAAAAGTCACCAGCCCCAGTTCCTGATGGCAGATTGTAGGACTTTGTTGGCACTATCAAACCAGCCCGAGTTGGCACTGGTGCCAGCTTGGGTCTGGGAGGCATCCTGCGTATCGCGGATTTTCAGGAGCCAACCTGCCACTCCGGGCCACAGGCCCCCAAACATATTCCACGGGCTTTTCCCGCTGAAACAAAACTCACCAGCCCCTTTCACTGATGGCAGATTGTAGGACTCCGTTGGCACTACCAAACCAGCCCGAGTTGGCACTGGTGCCAGCTTGGGTCTGGGAGGCATCATGCCTATCGCGGATTTTCACGAGCCAGTCGGCCAGAGGCCCCAAACAAAATCTCTGGCCCGTTCCCTCATAAACAAAACTCTCCAGCCCAGGTTTCTTATGGCAGATTGTAGGACTCCGTTGGCACTATCAAACCAGCCCAAGTTGGCACTGGTGCCAGCTTGGGTCTGGGAGGCATCCTGCCTATCGCGGATTTTCAGGAGCCAGTCGGCCACTCTGGGCCAAAGGCCCCAAACATATACACCGCCCGTTTCCCTGGGAAACAAAAGTCAACATACCCAGTTCCTGATGTCAGATTGTAGGACTCCGTTGGCACTAACAAACCAGCCCGAGTTGGCACTGGTGCCAGCTTGGGTCTGGAAGGCATCCTGCGTATCGCGGATTTTCAGGAGCCAACCTGCCACTCCGGGCCACAGGCCCCAAACAAAAACTCCGGCCCTTTCCTGGGAAACAAAAGTCAAGCCCTGGTTCCTGATGGCAGATTGTAGGACTCCGTTGGCACTATCAAACCAGCCCGAGATGGCACTGCTGCCAGCTTGGGTCTGGGAGGCATCCTGTGTATCGCGGATTTTCAGGAGCCAACCTGGCACTCCGGGCCACAGGCCCGCAAACATAAACTCCGGCCCTTTCCCTCTGAAACAAAAGTCACCAGCCCTGGTTCCTGATGGCAGATTGTAGGACTCCGTTGGCACTATCAAACCAGCCCAAGTTGGCACTGGTGCCAGCTTGGGTCTGGGAGGCATCCTGTGTATCGCAGTTTTCAGGAGCCAACCTGCCACTCTGGGCCACAGGCCCCAAACATAAACTCCGGCCCTTTCCTGGGAAACAAAAAGTCAAGCCCTGGTTCCTGATGGCAGATTGTAGGACTCCGTTGGCACTATCAAACCAGCCCGAGTTGGCACTGCTGCCAGCTTGGGTCTGGGAGGCATCCTGTGTATCGCGGATTTTCAGGAGCCAACCTGGCACTCCGGGCCACATGCCCCTAAACATAAACACCGGCCGTTTCCCTGGGAAACAAAAGTCAACAAACCCAGGTCCTCATGGCAGATTGTAGGACTCCGTTGGCACTATCAAACCAGCCCGAGTTGGCACTGGTGCCAGCTTGGGTCTGGGAGGCATCCTGCGTATCGCGGATTTTCAGGAGCCAACCTGCCACTCCGGGCCACAGGCCCCCAAACATAAACTCCGGCCCTTTCCCTCTGAAACAAAAGTCACCAGCCCCAGTTCCTGATGGCAGATTGTAGGAATCCGTTGGCACTATCAAACCAGCCCGAGTTGGCACTGGTGCCAGCTTGGGTCTGGGAGGCATCCTGCGTATCGCGGATTTTCAGGAGCCAGTCGGCCAGAGGCCCCAAAAAAAAACTCCGGCCCTTTCCGTCTGAAACAAAACTCACCAGCACAGGTTTTATATGGTAGATTTTAGGACTCCGTCGGCAATAACAAACCAGCCCGAGTTGGCACTGGTGCCAGCTTGGGTCTGGGAGGCATCCTGCGTATCGCGGATTTTCAGGAGCCAGTCGGCCACAGGCCCCAAACACAAACGCCGGCCCTTTCCGTCTGCAACAAAACTCACTAGCCCAGGTTTTTTATGGCAGATTGTAGGACTCCGTTGGCACTATCAAACCAGCCCGAGTTGGCACTGGTGCCAGCTTGGGTCTGGGAGGCATCCTGCGTATTGCGGATTTTCAGGGGCCCCCCGCTACTCCGGGCCACAGGGCAGCAAACATATACACCGGCTGTTTCCCTGTGAAACAAAAGTCACCAGCCCTGGTTCTTTATGGCATATTGTAGGACTCCGTTGGCACTAACAAACCAGCCCGAGTTGGCACTGGTGCCAGCTTGGGTCTGGGAGGCATCCTGCGTATCGCGGATTTTCAGGAGCCAGCCAGCATCTCCAGGCCACAGGCCCCAAACATATTCTCACGGGCCTTTCCGTCTGAAACAAAAGTCAACACACCCAGTTCCTGATGGCAGATTGTAGGACTCCGTTGGCACTATCAAACCAGCCCGAGTTGGCACTGGTGCCAGCTTGGGGCTGGGAGGCATCCTGCGTATCGCGGATTTTCAGGAGCCAACCTGACACTCCGGGCCACAGGCCCCAAACATAAACTCCGGCCCTTTACCTGGGAAACAAAAGTCACCAGCCCTGGTTCTTTATGGCGGATTGTAGGACTCCGTTGGCACTAACAAACCAGCCCGGGTTGGCACTGGTGGCAGCTTGGGTCTGGGAGGCATCCTGCGTGTATCGCTGGATTTTCAGGAGCCAGCCTGCCACTCCGGGCCACAGGCCCCCAAACATAACTCCGGCCCTTTCCCTGGGAAACAAAAGTCACCAGCCCTGGTTATTTATGGCAGATTGTAGGACTCCGTTGGCACTATCAAACCAGCCCGAGTTGGCACTGGTGCCAGCTGGGGTCTGGGAGGCATCCTGTGTACCGCGGATTTTCAGGAGCCAGCCGGCCACCCTGGTCCACAGGCCCTTAAACATATAAACCGGGCCTTTCCCTCTGAAACAAAAGTCACCAGCCCCAGTTCCTGATGGCAGATTGTAGGACTCCGTTGGCACTATCAAACCAGCCCGAGTTGGCACTGGTGCCAGCTTGGGTCTGGGAGGCATCCTGTGTATCGCGGATTTTCAGGAGCCAGTCGGCCACTCTGGGCCACAGGCCCCCAAACATATACACCGGCCGTTTCCCTGGGAAACAAAAGTAAACACACCCAGTTCCTGATGGCAGATTGTAGGACTCCGTTGGCACTATCAAACCAGCCTGAGTTGCCACTGGTGCCAGCTTGGGTGTGGGAGGCATCCTGCGTATCGCGGATTTTCAGGAGCCAACCTGGCACTCTGGGCCACAGGCCCCCAAACATAAACTCCGGCCCTTTCCCTCTGAAACAAAACTCACCAGCCCTGGTTCCTGATGGCAGATTGTAGGACTCCATTGGCACTATCAAACCAGCCCGAGTTGGAACTGGTGCCAGCTTGGGTCTGGGAGGCATCCTGCCTATCGCGGATTTTCAGGAGCCAGTCGGCCTCTCCAGGCCTATGGCCCCCAAACATATTCCACGGAACTTTCCCTCTGAAACAAAAGTCACCAGCCCCTTTCCCTGATGGCAGATTGTAGGACTCCGTTGGCACTATCAAACCAGCCCGAGTTGGCACTGGTGCCAGCTTGGGTCTGGGAGGCATCCTGCGTATCGCGGATTTTCAGGAGCCAGTCGGCCAGAGGCCCGAAACACAACTCCGGCCCTTTCCGTCTGCAACAAAACTCACTAGCCCAGGTTTTTTATGGCAGATTGTAGGACTCCGTTGGCACTATCAAACCAGCCCGAGTTGGCACTGGTGCCAGCTTGGGTCTGGGAGGCATCCTGTGTATCGCGGATTTTCAGGAGCCAGTCGGCCACTCTGGGCCACAGGCCCCCAAACATAAACTCCGGCCCTTTCCCTGGGAAACAAAAGTCACAAGCCCTGGTTCCTGATGGCAGATTGTAGGACTCCGTTGGCACTAACAAACCAGCCCGAGTTGGCACTGGTGCCAGCTTGGGTCTGGGAGGCATCCTGCCTATCGCGGATTTTCACGAGCCAGTCGGCCAGAGGCCCCAAACAAAATCTCCGGCCCGTTCCCTCTGAAACAAAATTCTCCAGCCCAGGTTTCTTATGGCAGATTGTAGGACTCCGTTGGCACTAACAAACCAGCCCGAGTTGGCACTGGTGCCAGCTTGGGTCTGGGAGGCATCCTGCGTATCGCGGATTTTCAGGAGCCAGTTTGCCAGAGGCCCAAATCACAAACTCCGGCCCTTTCAGTTTGAAACAAAACTCACCAGCCCAGGTTATTTATGGCAGATTGTAGGACTCCGTTGGCACTATCAAACCAGCCCGAGTTGGCACTGGTGCCAGCTTGGGTCTGGGAGGCATCCTGTGTACCGCGGATTTTCAGGAGCCAACCTGCCACCCCGGTCCACAGGCCCTTAAACATATTCCACGGGCCTTTCCCTCTGAAACAAAAGTCACCAGCCCCAGTTCCTGATGGCAGATTGTAGGACTCTGTTGGCACTTTCAAACCAGCCTGAGTTGGCACTGGTGCCAGCTTGGGTCTGGGAGGCATCCTGCGTATCGCGGATTTTCAGGAGCCAGTCGGCCACTCTGGGCCAAAGGCCCCCAAACATATACACCGCCCGTTTCCCTGGGAAACAAAAGTCAACATACCCAGTTCCTGATGTCAGATTGTAGGACTCCGTTGGCACTAACAAACCAGCCCGAGTTGGCACTGGTGCCAGCTTGGGTCTGGAAGGCATCCTGCGTATCGCGGATTTTCAGGAGCCAACCTGCCACTCCGGGCCACAGGCCCCCAAACATAAACTCCGGCCCTTTCCCTGGGAAACAAAAGTCAGAAGCCCTGGTTCCTGATGGCAGATTGTAGGACTCCGTTGGCACTATCAAACCAGCCCGAGTTGGCACTGCTGCCAGCTTGGGTCTGGGAGGCATCCTGTGTATCGCGGATTTTTCAGGAGCCAACCTGGCACTCCGGGCCACAGGCCCCAAACATAAACTCCGGCCCTTTCCCTCTGAAACAAAAGTCACCAGCCCTGGTTCCTGATGGCAGATTGTAGGACTCCGTTGGCACTATCAAACCAGCCCAAGTTGGCACTGGTTCCAGCTTGGGTCTGGGAGGCATCCTGTGTATCGCGGATTTTCAGGAGCCAACCTGCCACTCTGGGCCACAGGCCCCAAACATAAACTCCGGCCCTTTCCCTGGGAAACAAAAGTCAGAAGCCCTGGTTCCTGATGGCAGATTGTAGGACTCCGTTGGCACTATCAAACCAGCCCGAGTTGGCACTGGTGCCAGCTTGGGTCTGGGAGGCATCCTGTGTATCGCGGATTTTCAGGAGCCAACCTGGCACTCCGGGCCACAGGCCCCCAAACATAAACTCCGGCCCTTTCCCTCTGAAACAAAAGTCACCAGCCCCTTTCCCTGATGGCAGATTGTAGGACTCCGTTGGCACTACCAAACCAGCCCGAGTTGGCACTGGTGCCAGCTTGGGTCTGGGAGGCATCCTGCCTATCGCGGATTTTCACGAGCCAGTCGGCCAGAGGCCCCAAACAAAATCTCTGGCCCGTTCCCTCTGAAACAAAACTCGCCAGCCCAGGTTTTCTTATGGCAGATTGTAGGACTCCGTTGGCACTAACAAACCAGCCCGAGTTGGCACTGGTGCCAGCTTGGGTCTGGGAGGCATCCTGCGTATCGCGGATTTTCAGGAGCCAGTTGGCCAGAGGCCCAAATCACAAACTCCGGCCCTTTCCGTTTGAAACAAAACTCACCAGCCCAGGTTATTTATGGCAGATTGTAGGACTCCGTTGGCACTATCAAACCAGCTGGAGTTGGCACTGGTGCCAGCTTGGGTCTGGGAGGCATCCTGCGTATCGCGGATTTTCAGGAGCCAACCTGCCACCCCGGTCCACAGGCCCTTAAACATATTCCACGGGCCTTTCCCTCTGAAACAAAAGTCACCAGCCCCAGTTCCTGATGGCAGATTGTAGGACTCTGTTGGCACTATCAAACCAGCCCGAGTTGGCACTGGTGCCAGCTTGGGTCTGGGAGGCATCCTGCGTATCGCGGATTTTCAGGAGCCAGTCGGCCACTCTGGGCCAAAAGCCCCCAAACATATACACCGCCCGTTTCCCTGGGAAACAAAAGTCAACATACCCAGTTCCTGATGTCAGATTGTAGGACTCCGTTGGCACTATCAAACCAGCCCGAGTTGGCACTGGTGCCAGCTTGGGTCTGGGAGGCATCCTGCCTATCGCGGATTTTCAGGAGCCAACCTGCCACTCCGGGCCACAGGCCCCAAACATAAACTCCGGCCCTTTCCCTCGGAAACAAAAGTCACCAGCCCCAGTTCCTGATGGCAGATTGTAGGACTCCGTTGGCACTATCAAAGCAGCCCGAGTTGGCACTGGTGCCAGCTTGGGTCTGGGAGGCATCCTGCGTATCGCGGATTTTCAGGAGCCAGTCGGCCAGAGGCCCCAAACAAAAACTCCGGCCCTTTCCGTCTGAAACAAAACTCACCAGCACAGGTTTTATATGGCAGATTGTAGGACTCCGTCGGCAATAACAAACCAGCCCGAGATGGCACTGGTGCCAGCTTGGGTCTGGGAGGCATCCTGCGTATCGCGGATTTTCAGGAGCCAGTCGGCCACAGGCCCCAAACACAAACGCCGGCCCTTTCCGTCTGCAACAAAACTCACTAGCCCAGGTTTTATATGGCAGATTGTAGGACTCCGTTGGCACTATCAAACCAGCCCGAGTTGGCACTGGTGCCAGCTTGGGTCTGGGAGGCATCCTGCGTATCGCGGATTTTCAGGGGCCCCCGCTACTCCGGGCCACAGGGCAGCAAACATATACACCGGCTGTTTCCCTGTGAAACAAAAGTCACCAGCCCTGGTTCTTTATGGCATATTGTAGGACTCCGTTGGCACTAACAAACCAGCCCGAGTTGGCACTGGTGCCAGCTTGGGTCTGGGAGGCATCCTGCGTATCGCGGATTTTCAGGAGCCAGCCAGCATCTCCAGGCCACAGGCCCCCAAACATATTCTATGGGCCTTTCCGTCTGAAACAAAAGTCAACACACCCAGTTCCTGATGGCAGATTGTAGGACTCCGTTGGCACTATCAAACCAGCCCGAGTTGGCACTGGTGCCATCTTGGGTCTGGGAGGCATCCTGCGTATCGTGGATTTTCAGGAGCCAACCTGACACTCCGGGCCACAGGCCCCCAAACATAAACTCCGGCCCTTTACCTGGGAAACAAAAGTCACCAGCCCTGGTTCTTTATGGCGGATTGTAGGACTCCGTTGGCACTAACAAACCAGCCCGGGTTGGCACTGGTGGCAGCTTGGGTCTGGGAGGCATCCTGCGTATCGCTGGATTTTCAGGAGCCAGCCTGCCACTCCGGGCCACAGGCCCCCAAACATAACTCCGGCCCTTTCCCTGGGAAACAAAAGTCACCAGCCCTGGTTATTTATGGCAGATTGTAGGACTCCGTTGGCACTATCAAACCAGCCCGAGTTGGCACTGGTGCCAGCTTGGGTCTGGGAGGCATCCTGTGTACCGCGGATTTTCAGGAGCCAGCCGGCCACCCTGGTCCACAGGCCCTTAAACATATAAACCGGGCCTTTCCCTCTGAAACAAAAGTCACCAGCCCCAGTTCCTGATGGCAGATTGTAGGACTCCGTTGGCACTATCAAACCAGCCCGAGTTGGCACTGGTGCCAGCTTGGGTCTGGGAGGCATCCTGTGTATCGCTGATTTTCAGGAGCCAGTCGGCCACTCTGGGCCACAGGCCCCCAAACATATACACCGGCCGTTTCCCTGGGAAACAAAAGTCAACACACCTAGTTCCTGATGGCAGATTGTAGGACTCCGTTGGCACTATCAAACCAGCCCGAGTTGGCACTGGTGCCAGCTTGGGTCTGGGAGGCATCCTAATGTATCGCTGGATTTTCAGGAGCCCAGTCTGGCCACAGGCCCCAAACATAAACCGGCCCTTTCCCTCTGAAACAAAAACTCACCAGCCCAGGTTTCCTGATGGCAGATTGTAGGACTCCGTTGGCACTATCAAACCAGCCCGAGTTTTGCCAGCTTGGGTCTGGGAGGCATCCTGTGTATCGCGCTGATTTTTCAGGAGCCAACCTGCCACTCTGGGCCACAGGCCCCAAACACAACTCCGGCCCTTTCCCTCTGAAACAAAAGTCACCAGCCCAGGTTTGATGGCAGATTGTAGGACTCCGTTGGCACTATCAAACCAGCCCGAGTTGGCACTGGTGCCAGCTTGGGTCTGGGAGGCATCCTGTGTATCGCGGATTTTCAGGAGCCAACCTGCCACTCTGGGCCACAGGCCCCAAACATATTCCTCGGCCCTTTCCCTCTGAAACAAAAGTCACCAGCCCTGGTTCCTGATGGCAGATTGTAGGACTCCGTTGGCACTATCAAACCAGCCCGAGTTGGCACTGGTGCCAGCTTGGGTCTGGGAGGCATCCTGCATTATCATGGATTTTCAGGAGCCAGCCGGCCACTCTTGGCCACAGGCCCCAAACATATACACGGGCCTTTCCCTCTGAAACAAAAGTCACCAGCCCAGGTTCCTGATGGCAGATTGTAGGACTCCGTTGGCACTATCAAACCAGCCCGAGTTGGCACTGGTGCCAGCTTGGGTCTGGGAGGCATCCTGCATAGCGCGGATTTTTTCAGGAGCCAACCTGCCACTCCGGGCCACAGGCCCCAAACATATTCCACAGGCCTTTCCCTCTGAAACAAAAGTCACCAGCCCTGGTTCCTGATGGCAGATTGTAGGACTCCGTTGGCACTATCAAACCAGCCCGAGTTGGCACTGGTGCCAGCTTGGGGTCTGGGAGGCATCCTGCGTGTGGCGGATTTTCAGGTACCACCCGGCCACTCCGGGCCACAGGCCCCAAACAAACTCCTCGGGCTGTTCCTCTGAAACAAAAGTCACCAGCCCAGGTTCCTGATGGCAGATTGTGGGACTCCGTTGGCACTATCAAACCAGCCTGAGTTGGCACTGATGCCAGCTTGGGTCTGGGAGGCATCCTGCGTATCGCGGATTTTCAGGTACCACCCGGCCACTCCGGGCACAGGCCCCAAAACATATTCACGGGCCTTTCCCTCTGAAACAAAAATTCACCAGCCCCAGGTTTCTTATGGCAGATTGTAGGACTCCGTTGGCACTATCAAACCAGCCCGAGTTGGCACTGGTGCCAGCTTGGGTCTGGGAGGCATCCTGCGTATCGCGGATTTTCAGGAGCCAACCTGCCACTCCGGGCCCAAGGCCCCCAAACATATTCCGGCCCTTTCCGTTTTGAAACAAAACTCACCAGCCCAGGTTATTTATGGCAGATTGTAGGACTCCGTTGGCACTATCAAACCAGCCCGAGTTGGCACTGGTGCCAGCTTGGGTCTGGGAGGCATCCTGCCCTACCGCGGTTTTCAGGAGCCAACCTGCCGGTCCACAGGCCCTTAAACAAATTCCACGGGCCTTTCCCTCATAAACAAAACTCACCAGCCCCAGTTTCTTATGGCAGATTGTAGGACTCTGTTGGCACTTTCAAACCAGCCTGAGTTGGCACTGGTGCCAGCTTGGGTCTGGGAGGCATCCTGCCTATCGCGGATTTTCAGGAGCCAGTCGGCCACTCTGGGCCAAAGGCCCCAAACATATACACCGCCCGTTTCCTGGGAAACAAAAGTCAACATACCCAGTTCCTGATGTCAGATTGTAGGACTCCGTTGGCACTAACAAACCAGCCCGAGTTGGCACTGGTGCCAGCTTGGGTCTGGAAAGGCATCCTGCGTATCGCGGATTTTCAGGAGCCAACCTGCCACTCGGGCCACAGGCCCCAAACAAAAACTCCGGCCCTTTCCTGGGAAACAAAAGTCAAGCCCTGGTTCCTGATGGCAGATTGTAGGACTCCGTTGGCACTATCAAACCAGCCCGAGATGGCACTGCTGCCAGCTTGGGTCTGGGAGGCATCCTGTGTATATGCAGTTTTCAGGAGCCAACCTGGCACTCCGGGCCACAGGCCCCAAACATAAACTCGGCCCTTT
>NW_022148214.1:0-34839 GCF_901933205.1 Camarhynchus parvulus
CAAAAGGAAGCAGCACAACACTGGCATTGTGTGTGCATTTTGCAAACTGATGGAAAACAGTACCTTACCACTCTCCTGCCTTTTGCATTCACATGAATATTGAAAGAAGGAGTTTTGGACAACTTTCTTTTTTTTGGTGCAAAACACTGTACAAACCTTTGTGCAACCTCTAGAACACGATAGGAGATGTTTTCTGTCCTGGCACAGTTTCTCCTTGCCAGACATAGTGAGAAAGGTTTTTCTAAGGTGTAGGTGACAAGAGACGCTAAAGGACAAAACGAAGCAGCACAACACTGGCATTGTGTGTGCATTTTGCAAACTGATGGAAAACAGTACCTTACCACTCTCCTGCCTTTTGCATTCACATGAATATTGAAAAAGAAGGAGTTTTTGGACAACTTTCTTTTCCTTGGTGCAAAACACTGTACAAACCTTTGTGCAACCTCTAGAACACGATAGGAGATGTTTTCTGTCCTGGCACAGTTTCTCCTTGCGAGACATAGTGAGAAAGCTTTTTCTAAGGTGTAGGTGACAAGAGACGCTAAAGGACAAAAGGAAGCAGCACAACACTGGCATTGTGTGTGCATTTTGCAAACTGATGGAAAACAGTACCTTACCACTCTCCTGCCTTTTGCATTCACATGAATATTGAAAAGAAGGAGTTTTGGACAACTTTCTTTTCCTTGGTGCAAAACACTGTACAAACCTTTGTGCAACCTCTAGAACACGATAGGAGATGTTTTCTGTCCTGGCACAGTTTCTCCTTGCGAGACATAGTGAGAAAGGTTTTTCTAAGGTGTAGGTGACAAGAGACGCTAAAGGACAAAAGGAAGCAGCACAACACTGGCATTGTGTGTGCATTTTGCAAACTGATGGAAAACAGTACCTTACCACTCTCCTGCCTTTTGCATTCACATGAATATTGAAAAAAGAAGGAGTTTTGGACAACTTTCTTTTCCTTGGTGCAAAACACTGTACAAACCTTTGTGCAACCTCTAGAACACGATAGGAGATGTTTTCTGTCCTGGCACAGTTTCTCCTTGAGAGACATAGTGAGAAAGCTTTTTCTAAGGTGTAGGTGACAAGAGACGCTAAAGGACAAAAACGAAGCAGCACAACACTGGCATTGTGTGTGCATTTTGCAAACTGATGGAAAACAGTACCTTACCACTCTCCTGCCTTTTGCATTCACATGAATATTGAAAAAGAAGGAGTTTTGGACAACTTTCTTTTCCTTGGTGCAAAACACTGTACAAACCTTTGTGCAACCTCTAGAACACGATAGGAGATGTTTTCTGTCCTGGCACAGTTTCTCCTTGCGAGACATAGTGAGAAAGCTTTTTCTAAGGTGTAGGTGACAAGAGACGCTAAAGGACAAAAAGGAAGCAGCACAACACTGGCATTGTGTGTGCATTTTGCAAACTGATGGAAAACAGTACCTTACCACTCTCCTGCCTTTTGCATTCACATGAATATTGAAAAAGAAGGAGTTTTGGACAACTTTCTTTTCCTTGGTGCAAAACACTGTACAAACCTTTGTGCAACCTCTAGAACACGATAGGAGATGTTTTCTGTCCTGGCACAGTTTCTCCTTGCCAGACATAGTGAGAAAGCTTTTTCTAAGGTGTAGGTGACAAAGAGACGCTTAAAGGACAAAAGGAAGCAGCACAACACTGGCATTGTGTGTGCATTTTGCAAACTGATGGAAAACAGTACCTTACCACTCTCCTGCCTTTTGCATTCACATGAATATTGAAAAGAAGGAGTTTTGGACAACTTTCTTTTCCTTGGTGCAAAACACTGTACAAACCTTTGTGCAACCTCTAGAACACGATAGGAGATGTTTTCTGTCCTGGCACAGTTTCTCCTTGCCAGACATAGTGAGAAAGCTTTTTCTAAGGTGTAGGTGACAAGAGACGCTAAAAGGACAAAACGAAGCAGCACAACACTGGCATTGTGTGTGCATTTTGCAAACTGATGGAAAACAGTACCTTACCACTCTCCTGCCTTTTGCATTCACATGAATATTGAAAAAGAAGGAGTTTTGGACAACTTTCTTTTCCTTGGTGCAAAACACTGTACAAACCTTTGTGCAACCTCTAGAACACGATAGGAGATGTTTTCTGTCCTGGCACAGTTTCTCCTTGCGAGACATAGTGAGAAAGCTTTTTCTAAGGTGTAGGTGACAAGAGACGCTGCTAAAGGACAAAACGAAGCAGCACAACACTGGCATTGTGTGTGCATTTTGCAAACTGATGGAAAACAGTACCTTACCACTCTCCTGCCTTTTGCATTCACATGAATATTGAAAAGAAGGAGTTTTGGACAACTTTCTTTTCCTTGGTGCAAAACACTGTACAAACCTTTGTGCAACCTCTAGAACACGATAGGAGATGTTTTCTGTCCTGGCACAGTTTCTCCTTGCCAGACATAGTGAGAAAGGTTTTTCTAAGGTGTAGGTGACAAGAGACGCTAAAGGACAAAAAGGAAGCAGCACAACACTGGCATTGTGTGTGCATTTTGCAAACTGATGGAAAACAGTACCTTACCACTCTCCTGCCTTTTGCATTCACATGAATATTGAAAAAGAAGGAGTTTTGGACAACTTTTTTTTCCTTGGTGCAAAACACTGTACAAACCTTTGTGCAACCTCTAGAACACGATAGGAGATGTTTTCTGTCCTGGCACAGTTTCTCCTTGCGAGACATAGTGAGAAAGCTTTTTCTAAGGTGTAGGTGACAAGAGACGCTAAAAGGACAAAAGGAAGCAGCACAACACTGGCATTGTGTGTGCATTTTGCAAACTGATGGAAAACAGTACCTTACCACTCTCCTGCCTTTTGCATTCACATGAATATTGAAAAGAAGGAGTTTTGGACAACTTTCTTTTCCTTGGTGCAAAACACTGTACAAACCTTTGTGCAACCTCTAGAACACGATAGGAGATGTTTTCTGTCCTGGCACAGTTTCTCCTTGCGAGACATAGTGAGAAAGCTTTTTTCTAAGGTGTAGGTGACAAGAGATGCTAAAGGACAAAAGGAAGCAGCACAACACTGGCATTGTGTGTGCATTTTGCAAACTGATGGAAAACAGTACCTTACCACTCTCCTGCCTTTTGCATTCACATGAATATTGAAAAAGAAGGAGTTTTGGACAACTTTCTTTTTCCTTGGTGCAAAACACTGTACAAACCTTTGTGCAACCTCTAGAACACGATAGGAGATGTTTTCTGTCCTGGCACAGTTTCTCCTTGCGAGACATAGTGAGAAAGGTTTTTCTAAGGTGTAGGTGACAAGAGACGCTAAAAGGACAAAAAGGAAGCAGCACAACACTGGCATTGTGTGTGCATTTTGCAAACTGATGGAAAACAGTACCTTACCACTCTCCTGCCTTTTGCATTCACATGAATATTGAAAAAGAAGGAGTTTTGGACAACTTTCTTTTCCTTGGTGCAAAACACTGTACAAACCTTTGTGCAACCTCTAGAACACGATAGGAGATGTTTTCTGTCCTGGCACAGTTTCTCCTTGCCAGACATAGTGAGAAAGCTTTTTCTAAGGTGTAGGTGACAAGAGACGTTTAAAGGACAAAAACGAAGCAGCACAACACTGGCATTGTGTGTGCATTTTGCAAACTGATGGAAAACAGTACCTTACCACTCTCCTGCCTTTTGCATTCACATGAATATTGAAAAGAAGGAGTTTTGGACAACTTTCTTTTCCTTGGTGCAAAACACTGTACAAACCTTTGTGCAACCTCTAGAACACGATAGGAGATGTTTTCTGTCCTGGCACAGTTTCTCCTTGCCAGACATAGTGAGAAAGCTTTTTTCTAAGGTGTAGGTGACAAGAGACGCTAAAGGACAAAAAGGAAGCAGCACAACACTGGCATTGTGTGTGCATTTTGCAAACTGATGGAAAACAGTACCTTACCACTCTCCTGCCTTTTGCATTCACATGAATATTGAAAAAGAAGGAGTTTTGGACAACTTTCTTTTCCTTGGTGCAAAACACTGTACAAACCTTTGTGCAACCTCTAGAACACGATAGGAGATGTTTTCTGTCCTGGCACAGTTTCTCCTTGCCAGACATAGTGAGAAAGCTTTTTCTAAGGTGTAGGTGACAAGAGACGCTAAAGGACAAAAGGAAGCAGCACAACACTGGCATTGTGTGTGCATTTTGCAAACTGATGGAAAACAGTACCTTACCACTCTCCTGCCTTTTGCATTCACATGAATATTGAAAAAGAAGGAGTTTTGGACAACTTTCTTTTCCTTGGTGCAAAACACTGTACAAACCTTTGTGCAACCTCTAGAACACGATAGGAGATGTTTTCTGTCCTGGCACAGTTTCTCCTTGCGAGACATAGTGAGAAAGCTTTTTCTAAGGTGTAGGTGACAAGAGACGCTAAAGGACAAAACGAAGCAGCACAACACTGGCATTGTGTGTGCATTTTGCAAACTGATGGAAAACAGTACCTTACCACTCTCCTGCCTTTTGCATTCACATGAATATTGAAAAAGAAGGAGTTTTGGACAACTTTCTTTTCCTTGGTGCAAAACACTGTACAAACCTTTGTGCAACCTCTAGAACACGATAGGAGATGTTTTCTGTCCTGGCACAGTTTCTCCTTGCGAGACATAGTGAGAAAGGTTTTTCTAAGGTGTAGGTGACAAGAGACGCTAAAGGACAAAAGGAAGCAGCACAACACTGGCATTGTGTGTGCATTTTGCAAACTGATGGAAAACAGTACCTTACCACTCTCCTGCCTTTTGCATTCACATGAATATTGAAAAGAAGGAGTTTTGGACAACTTTCTTTTCCTTGGTGCAAAACACTGTACAAACCTTTGTGCAACCTCTAGAACACGATAGGAGATGTTTTCTGTCCTGGCACAGTTTCTCCTTGCGAGACATAGTGAGAAAGCTTTTTCTAAGGTGTAGGTGACAAGAGACGCTAAAGGACAAAAGGAAGCAGCACAACACTGGCATTGTGTGTGCATTTTGCAAACTGATGGAAAACAGTACCTTACCACTCTCCTGCCTTTTGCATTCACATGAATATTGAAAAAGAAGGAGTTTTGGACAACTTTCTTTTCCTTGGTGCAAAACACTGTACAAACCTTTGTGCAACCTCTAGAACACGATAGGAGATGTTTTCTGTCCTGGCACAGTTTCTCCTTGCGAGACATAGTGAGAAAGGTTTTTCTAAGGTGTAGGTGACAAGAGACGCTAAAGGACAAAAGGAAGCAGCACAACACTGGCATTGTGTGTGCATTTTGCAAACTGATGGAAAACAGTACCTTACCACTCTCCTGCCTTTTGCATTCACATGAATATTGAAAAAGAAGGAGTTTTGGACAACTTTCTTTTCCTTGGTGCAAAACACTGTACAAACCTTTGTGCAACCTCTAGAACACGATAGGAGATGTTTTCTGTCCTGGCACAGTTTCTCCCTTGCGAGACATAGTGAGAAAGTTTTTTCTAAGGTGTAGGTGACAAGAGACGCTTAAAGGACAAAACGAAGCAGCACAACACTGGCATTGTGTGTGCATTTTGCAAACTGATGGAAAACAGTACCTTACCACTCTCCTGCCTTTTGCATTCACATGAATATTGAAAAAGAAGGAGTTTTGGACAACTTTCTTTTCCTTGGTGCAAAACACTGTACAAACCTTTGTGCAACCTCTAGAACACGATAGGAGATGTTTTCTGTCCTGGCACAGTTTCTCCTTGCGAGACATAGTGAGAAAGCTTTTTCTAAGGTGTAGGTGACAAGAGACGCTAAAGGACAAAAGGAAGCAGCACAACACTGGCATTGTGTGTGCATTTTGCAAACTGATGGAAAACAGTACCTTACCACTCTCCTGCCTTTTGCATTCACATGAATATTGAAAAAGAAGGAGTTTTGGACAACTTTCTTTTCCTTGGTGCAAAACACTGTACAAACCTTTTGTGCAACCTCTAGAACACGATAGGAGATGTTTTCTGTCCTGGCACAGTTTCTCCTTGCGAGACATAGTGAGAAAGCTTTTTCTAAGGTGTAGGTGACAAGAGACGCTTAAAGGACAAAAGGAAGCAGCACAACACTGGCATTGTGTGTGCATTTTGCAAACTGATGGAAAACAGTACCTTACCACTCTCCTGCCTTTTGCATTCACATGAATATTGAAAAGAAGGAGTTTTGGACAACTTTCTTTTCCTTGGTGCAAAAACACTGTACAAACCTTTGTGCAACCTCTAGAACACGATAGGAGATGTTTTCTGTCCTGGCACAGTTTCTCCTTTTTGCGAGACATAGTGAGAAAGCTTTTTCTAAGGTGTAGGTGACAAGAGACGCTAAAGGAGAAAACGAAGCAGCACAACACTGGCATTGTGTGTGCATTTTGCAAACTGATGGAAAACAGTACCTTACCACTCTCCTGCCTTTTGCATTCACATGAATATTGAAAAAGAAGGAGTTTTGGACAACTTTCTTTCCTTGGTGCAAAACACTGTACAAACCTTTGTGCAACCTCTAGAACACGATAGGAGATGTTTTCTGTCCTGGCACAGTTTCTCCCTTGCGAGACATAGTGAGAAAGCTTTTTCTAAGGTGTAGGTGACAAGAGACGCTTAAAGGACAAAACGAAGCAGCACAACACTGGCATTGTGTGTGCATTTTGCAAACTGATGGAAAACAGTACCTTACCACTCTCCTGCCTTTTGCATTCACATGAATATTGAAAAAGAAGGAGTTTTGGACAACTTTCTTTTCCTTGGTGCAAAACACTGTACAAACCTTTGTGCAACCTCTAGAACACGATAGGAGATGTTTTCTGTCCTGGCACAGTTTCTCCTTGCGAGACATAGTGAGAAAGCTTTTTCTAAGGTGTAGGTGACAAGAGACGCTAAAGGACAAAACGAAGCAGCACAACACTGGCATTGTGTGTGCATTTTGCAAACTGATGGAAAACAGTACCTTACCACTCTCCTGCCTTTTGCATTCACATGAATATTGAAAAAAGAAGGAGTTTTGGACAACTTTCTTTTCCTTGGTGCAAAACACTGTACAAACATTTGTGCAACCTCTAGAACACGATAGGAGATGTTTTCTGTCCTGGCACAGTTTCTCCTTGCGAGACATAGTGAGAAAGGTTTTTCTAAGGTGTAGGTGACAAGAGACGCTAAAGGACAAAACGAAGCAGCACAACACTGGCATTGTGTGTGCATTTTGCAAACTGATGGAAAACAGTACCTTACCACTCTCCTGCCTTTGCATTCACATGAATATTGAAAAAGAAGGAGTTTTGGACAACTTTCTTTTCCTTGGTGCAAAACACTGTACAAACCTTTGTGCAACCTCTAGAACACGATAGGAGATGTTTTCTGTCCTGGCACAGTTTCTCCTTGCGAGACATAGTGAGAAAGCTTTTTCTAAGGTGTAGGTGACAAGAGACGCTAAAGGACAAAACGAAGCAGCACAACACTGGCATTGTGTGTGCATTTTGCAAACTGATGGAAAACAGTACCTTACCACTCTCCTGCCTTTTGCATTCACATGAATATTGAAAAAGAAGGAGTTTTGGACAACTTTCTTTTCCTTGGTGCAAAACACTGTACAAACCTTTGTGCAACCTCTAGAACACGATAGGAGATGTTTTCTGTCCTGGCACAGTTTCTCCTTGCGAGACATAGTGAGAAAGCTTTTTCTAAGGTGTAGGTGACAAGAGACGCTAAAGGACAAAGGAAGCAGCACAACACTGGCATTGTGTGTGCATTTTGCAAACTGATGGAAAACAGTACCTTACCACTCTCCTGCCTTTTGCATTCACATGAATATTGAAAAAGAAGGAGTTTTGGACAACTTTTTTTTCCTTGGTGCAAAACACTGTACAAACCTTTGTGCAACCTCTAGAACACGATAGGAGATGTTTTCTGTCCTGGCACAGTTTCTCCTTGCGAGACATAGTGAGAAAGCTTTTTCTAAGGTGTAGGTGACAAGAGACGCTAAAGGACAAAAAGGAAGCAGCACAACACTGGCATTGTGTGTGCATTTTGCAAACTGATGGAAAACAGTACCTTACCACTCTCCTGCCTTTTGCATTCACATGAATATTGAAAAGAAGGAGTTTTGGACAAGTTTTTTTCCTTGGTGCAAAAACACTGTACAAACCTTTGTGCAACCTCTAGAACACGATAGGAGATGTTTTCTGTCCTGGCACAGTTTCTCCTTGCGAGACATAGTGAGAAAGCTTTTTCTAAGGTGTAGGTGACAAGAGACGCTAAAGGACAAAAGGAAGCAGCACAACACTGGCATTGTGTGTGCATTTTGCAAACTGATGGAAAACAGTACCTTACCACTCTCCTGCCTTTTGCATTCACATGAATATTGAAAAAGAAGGAGTTTTGGACAACTTTCTTTTCCTTGGTGCAAAAAACACTGTACAAACCTTTGTGCAACCTCTAGAACACGATAGGAGATGTTTTCTGTCCTGGCACAGTTTCTCCTTGCGAGACATAGTGAGAAAGTTTTTTTCTAAGGTGTAGGTGACAAGAGACGCTAAAGGACAAAAGGAAGCAGCACAACACTGGCATTGTGTGTGCATTTTGCAAACTGATGGAAAACAGTACCTTACCACTCTCCTGCCTTTTGCATTCACATGAATATTGAAAAGAAGGAGTTTTGGACAACTTTCTTTTCCTTTTTGGTGCAAAACACTGTACAAACCTTTGTGCAACCTCTAGAACACGATAGGAGATGTTTTCTGTCCTGGCACAGTTTCTCCTTGCGAGACATAGTGAGAAAGCTTTTTTCTAAGGTGTAGGTGACAAGAGACGCTAAAGGACAAAACGAAGCAGCACAACACTGGCATTGTGTGTGCATTTTGCAAACTGATGGAAAACAGTACCTTACCACCACTCTCCTGCCTTTTGCATTCACATGAATATTGAAAAAAGAAGGAGTTTTGACAACTTTCTTTTCCTTGGTGCAAAACACTGTACAAACCTTTGTGCAACCTCTAGAACACGATAGGAGATGTTTTCTGTCCTGGCACAGTTTCTCCTTTGCGAGACATAGTGAGAAAGCTTTTTCTAAGGTGTAGGTGACAAGAGACGCTAAAGGACAAAAGGAAGCAGCACAACACTGGCATTGTGTGTGCATTTTGCAAACTGATGGAAAACAGTACCTTACCACTCTCCTGCCTTTTGCATTCACATGAATATTGAAAAAGAAGGAGTTTTGGACAACTTTTATTTCCTTGGTGCAAAACACTGTACAAACCTTTGTGCAACCTCTAGAACACGATAGGAGATGTTTTCTGTCCTGGCACAGTTTCTCCTTGCGAGACATAGTGAGAAAGCTTTTTCTAAGGTGTAGGTGACAAGAGACGCTAAAGGACAAAACGAAGCAGCACAACACTGGCATTGTGTGTGCATTTTGCAAACTGATGGAAAACAGTACCTTACCACTCTCCTGCCTTTTGCATTCACATGAATATTGAAAAAGAAGGAGTTTTGACAACTTTCTTTTCCTTGGTGCAAAACACTGTACAAACCTTTGTGCAACCTCTAGAACACGATAGGAGATGTTTTCTGTCCTGGCACAGTTTCTCCTTGCGAGACATAGTGAGAAAGCTTTTTTCTAAGGTGTAGGTGACAAGAGACGCTAAAGGGACAAAACGAAGCAGCACAACACTGGCATTGTGTGTGCATTTTGCAAACTGATGGAAAACAGTACCTTACCACTCTCCTGCCTTTGCATTCACATGAATATTGAAAAAGAAGGAGTTTTGGACAACTTTCTTTTCCTTGGTGCAAAACACTGTACAAAACCTTTGTGCAACCTCTAGAACACGATAGGAGATGTTTTCTGTCCTGGCACAGTTTCTCCTTTGCGAGACATAGTGAGAAAGGTTTTTCTAAGGTGTAGGTGACAAGAGACGCTAAAGGACAAAACGAAGCAGCACAACACTGGCATTGTGTGTGCATTTTGCAAACTGATGGAAAACAGTACCTTACCACTCTCCTGCCTTTTGCATTCACATGAATATTGAAAAAGAAGGAGTTTTGGACAACTTTCTTTTCCTTGGTGCAAAACACTGTACAAACCTTTGTGCAACCTCTAGAACACGATAGGAGATGTTTTCTGTCCTGGCACAGTTTCTCCTTGCGAGACATAGTGAGAAAGCTTTTTCTAAGGTGTAGGTGACAAGAGACGCTAAAGGACAAAACGAAGCAGCACAACACTGGCATTGTGTGTGCATTTTGCAAACTGATGGAAAACAGTACCTTACCACTCTCCTGCCTTTTGCATTCACATGAATATTGAAAAAGAAGGAGTTTTGGACAACTTTCTTTTCCTTGGTGCAAAAACACTGTACAAACCTTTGTGCAACCTCTAGAACACGATAGGAGATGTTTTCTGTCCTGGCACAGTTTCTCCTTTGCGAGACATAGTGAGAAAGGTTTTTCTAAGGTGTAGGTGACAAGAGACGCTAAAGGACAAAAACGAAGCAGCACAACACTGGCATTGTGTGTGCATTTTGCAAACTGATGGAAAACAGTACCTTACCACTCTCCTGCCTTTTGCATTCACATGAATATTGAAAAAGAAGGAGTTTTGGACAACTTTTCCTTGGTGCAAAACACTGTACAAACCTTTGTGCAACCTCTAGAACACGATAGGAGATGTTTTCTGTCCTGGCACAGTTTCTCCCTTGCGAGACATAGTGAGAAAGGTTTTTCTAAGGTGTAGGTGACAAGAGACGCTTAAAGGACAAAACGAAGCAGCACAACACTGGCATTGTGTGTGCATTTTGCAAACTGATGGAAAACAGTACCTTACCACTCTCCTGCCTTTTGCATTCACATGAATATTGAAAAAGAAGGAGTTTTGGACAACTTTCTTTTCCTTGGTGCAAAACACTCTGCAAACCTTTGTGCAACCTCTAGAACACGATAGGAGATGTTTTCTGTCCTGGCACAGTTTCTCCTTGCGAGACATAGTGAGAAAGGTTTTTCTAAGGTGTAGGTGACAAGAGACGCTAAAGGACAAAACGAAGCAGCACAACACTGGCATTGTGTGTGCATTTTGCAAACTGATGGAAAACAGTACCTTACCACTCTCCTGCCTTTTGCATTCACATGAATATTGAAAAAGAAGGAGTTTTGGACAACTTTCTTTTCCTTGGTGCAAAACACTGTACAAACCTTTGTGCAACCTCTAGAACACGATAGGAGATGTTTTCTGTCCTGGCACAGTTTCTCCTTGCGAGACATAGTGAGAAAGGTTTTTCTAAGGTGTAGGTGACAAGAGACGCTAAAGGACAAAACGAAGCAGCACAACACTGGCATTGTGTGTGCATTTTGCAAACTGATGGAAAACAGTACCTTACCACTCTCCTGCCTTTTGCATTCACATGAATATTGAAAAGAAGGAGTTTTGGACAACTTTCTTTTCCTTGGTGCAAAACACTGTACAAACCTTTGTGCAACCTCTAGAACACGATAGGAGATGTTTTCTGTCCTGGCACAGTTTCTCCTTGCGAGACATAGTGAGAAAGCTTTTTCTAAGGTGTAGGTGACAAGAGACGCTAAAGGACAAAACGAAGCAGCACAACACTGGCATTGTGTGTGCATTTTGCAAACTGATGGAAAACAGTACCTTACCACTCTCCTGCCTTTTGCATTCACATGAATATTGAAAAAGAAGGAGTTTTGGACAACTTTTTTTTCCTTGGTGCAAAACACTGTACAAACCTTTGTGCAACCTCTAGAACACGATAGGAGATGTTTTCTGTCCTGGCACAGTTTCTCCTTGCGAGACATAGTGAGAAAGGTTTTTCTAAGGTGTAGGTGACAAGAGACGCTAAAGGACAAAAAACGAAGCAGCACAACACTGGCATTGTGTGTGCATTTTGCAAACTGATGGAAAACAGTACCTTACCACTCTCCTGCCTTTTGCATTCACATGAATATTGAAAAAGAAGGAGTTTTGGACAACTTTCTTTTCCTTGGTGCAAAACACTGTACAAACCTTTGTGCAACCTCTAGAACACGATAGGAGATGTTTTCTGTCCTGGCACAGTTTCTCCTTGCGAGACATAGTGAGAAAGGTTTTTCTAAGGTGTAGGTGACAAGAGACGCTTAAAGGACAAAACGAAGCAGCACAACACTGGCATTGTGTGTGCATTTTGCAAACTGATGGAAAACAGTACCTTACCACTCTCCTGCCTTTTGCATTCACATGAATATTGAAAAGAAGGAGTTTTGGACAACTTTCTTTTCCTTGGTGCAAAACACTGTACAAACCTTTGTGCAACCTCTAGAACACGATAGGAGATGTTTTCTGTCCTGGCACAGTTTCTCCTTGCGAGACATAGTGAGAAAGCTTTTTCTAAGGTGTAGGTGACAAGAGACGCTAAAGGACAAAACGAAGCAGCACAACACTGGCATTGTGTGTGCATTTTGCAAACTGATGGAAAACAGTACCTTACCACTCTCCTGCCTTTTGCATTCACATGAATATTGAAAAAGAAGGAGTTTTGGACAACTTTCTTTTCCTTGGTGCAAAACACTGTACAAACCTTTGTGCAACCTCTAGAACACGATAGGAGATGTTTTCTGTCCTGGCACAGTTTCTCCTTGCGAGACATAGTGAGAAAGGTTTTTCTAAGGTGTAGGTGACAAGAGACGCTAAAGGACAAAACGAAGCAGCACAACACTGGCATTGTGTGTGCATTTTGCAAACTGATGGAAAACAGTACCTTACCACTCTCCTGCCTTTTGCATTCACATGAATATTGAAAAAGAAGGAGTTTTGGACAACTTTCTTTTCCTTGGTGCAAAACACTGTACAAACCTTTGTGCAACCTCTAGAACACGATAGGAGATGTTTTCACAGTTTCTCCCTTGCGAGACATAGTGAGAAAGTTTTTTCTAAGGTGTAGGTGACAAGAGACGCTAAAGGAGAAAACGAAGCAGCACAACACTGGCATTGTGTGTGCATTTTGCAAACTGATGGAAAACAGTACCTTACCACTCTCCTGCCTTTTGCATTCACATGAATATTGAAAAAGAAGGAGTTTTGGACAACTTTCTTTTCCTTGGTGCAAAACACTGTACAAACCTTTGTGCAACCTCTAGAACACGATAGGAGATGTTTTCTGTCCTGGCACAGTTTCTCCTTGCGAGACATAGTGAGAAAGCTTTTTCTAAGGTGTAGGTGACAAGAGACGCTAAAGGACAAAACGAAGCAGCACAACACTGGCATTGTGTGTGCATTTTGCAAACTGATGGAAAACAGTACCTTACCACTCTCCTGCCTTTTGCATTCACATGAATATTGAAAAAGAAGGAGTTTTGGACAACTTTCTTTTTCCTTGGTGCAAAACACTGTACAAACCTTTGTGCAACCTCTAGAACACGATAGGAGATGTTTTCTGTCCTGGCACAGTTTCTCCTTGCGAGACATAGTGAGAAAGCTTTTTCTAAGGTGTAGGTGACAAGAGACGCTAAAGGACAAAACGAAGCAGCACAACACTGGCATTGTGTGTGCATTTTGCAAACTGATGGAAAACAGTACCTTACCACTCTCCTGCCTTTTGCATTCACATGAATATTGAAAAAGAAGGAGTTTTGGACAACTTTCTTTTCCTTGGTGCAAAACACTGTACAAACCTTTGTGCAACCTCTAGAACACGATAGGAGATGTTTTCTGTCCTGGCACAGTTTCTCCTTGCGAGACATAGTGAGAAAGCTTTTTCTAAGGTGTAGGTGACAAGAGACGCTAAAGGACAAAACGAAGCAGCACAACACTGGCATTGTGTGTGCATTTTGCAAACTGATGGAAAACAGTACCTTACCACTCTCCTGCCTTTTGCATTCACATGAATATTGAAAAAAGAAGGAGTTTTGGACAACTTTCTTTTTCCTTGGTGCAAAAAACACTGTACAAACCTTTGTGCAACCTCTAGAACACGATAGGAGATGTTTTCTGTCCTGGCACAGTTTCTCCTTGCGAGACATAGTGAGAAAGGTTTTTCTAAGGTGTAGGTGACAAGAGACGCTAAAGGACAAAACGAAGCAGCACAACACTGGCATTGTGTGTGCATTTTGCAAACTGATGGAAAACAGTACCTTACCACTCTCCTGCCTTTTGCATTCACATGAATATTGAAAAAGAAGGAGTTTTGGACAACTTTCTTTTCCTTGGTGCAAAAACACTGTACAAACCTTTGTGCAACCTCTAGAACACGATAGGAGATGTTTTCTGTCCTGGCACAGTTTCTCCTTGCGAGACATAGTGAGAAAGCTTTTTCTAAGGTGTAGGTGACAAGAGACGCTAAAGGAAAAACGAAGCAGCACAACACTGGCATTGTGTGAAGGACAAAAGGAAGCAGCACAACACTGGCATTGTGTGTGCATTTTGCAAACTGATGGAAAACAGTACCTTACCACTCTCCTGCCTTTTGCATTCACATGAATATTGAAAAAGAAGGAGTTTTGGACAACTTTCTTTTCCTTGGTGCAAAACACTGTACAAACCTTTGTGCAACCTCTAGAACACGATAGGAGATGTTTTCTGTCCTGGCACAGTTTCTCCCTTGCGAGACATAGTGAGAAAGCTTTTTCTAAGGTGTAGGTGACAAGAGACGCTTAAAGGACAAAACGAAGCAGCACAACACTGGCATTGTGTGTGCATTTTGCAAACTGATGGAAAACAGTACCTTACCACTCTCCTGCCTTTTGCATTCACATGAATATTGAAAAAGAAGGAGTTTTGGACAACTTTCTTTTCCTTGGTGCAAAACACACAGTTTCTCCCTTGCGAGACATAGTGAGAAAGCTTTTTTCTAAGGTGTAGGTGACAAGAGACGCTTAAAGGACAAAAGGAAGCAGCACAACACTGGCATTGTGTGTGCATTTTGCAAACTGATGGAAAACAGTACCTTACCACTCTCCTGCCTTTTGCATTCACATGAATATTGAAAAAGAAGGAGTTTTGGACAACTTTTTTTCCTTGGTGCAAAACACTGTACAAACCTTTGTGCAACCTCTAGAACACGATAGGAGATGTTTTCTGTCCTGGCACAGTTTCTCCTTGCGAGACATAGTGAGAAAGCTTTTTCTAAGGTGTAGGTGACAAGAGACGCTAAAGGACAAAACGAAGCAGCACAACACTGGCATTGTGTGTGCATTTTGCAAACTGATGGAAAACAGTACCTTACCACTCTCCTGCCTTTTGCATTCACATGAATATTGAAAAAGAAGGAGTTTTGGACAACTTTCTTTTCCTTGGTGCAAAAAAACACTGTACAAACCTTTGTGCAACCTCTAGAACACGATAGGAGATGTTTTCTGTCCTGGCACAGTTTCTCCTTGCGAGACATAGTGAGAAAGCTTTTTCTAAGGTGTAGGTGACAAGAGACGCTAAAGGAAAAAACGAAGCAGCACAACACTGGCATTGTGTGTGCATTTTGCAAACTGATGGAAAACAGTACCTTACCACTCTCCTGCCTTTTGCATTCACATGAATATTGAAAAAGAAGGAGTTTTGGACAACTTTCTTTTCCTTGGTGCAAAACACTGTACAAACCTTTGTGCAACCTCTAGAACACGATAGGAGATGTTTTCTGTCCTGGCACAGTTTCTCCTTGCGAGACATAGTGAGAAAGCTTTTTCTAAGGTGTAGGTGACAAGAGACGCTTAAAGGACAAAACGAAGCAGCACAACACTGGCATTGTGTGTGCATTTTGCAAACTGATGGAAAACAGTACCTTACCACTCTCCTGCCTTTTGCATTCACATGAATATTGAAAAAGAAGGAGTTTTGGACAACTTTCTTTTCCTTGGTGCAAAAAACACTGTACAAACCTTTGTGCAACCTCTAGAACACGATAGGAGATGTTTTCTGTCCTGGCACAGTTTCTCCTTGCAGACAGACATAGTGAGAAAGGTTTTTCTAAGGTGTAGGTGACAAGAGACGCTAAAGGACAAAAACGAAGCAGCACAACACTGGCATTGTGTGTGCATTTTGCAAACTGATGGAAAACAGTACCTTACCACTCTCCTGCCTTTTGCATTCACATGAATATTGAAAAGAAGGAGTTTTGGACAACTTTCTTTTCCTTGGTGCAAAACACTGTACAAACCTTTGTGCAACCTCTAGAACACGATAGGAGATGTTTTCTGTCCTGGCACAGTTTCTCCCTTGCGAGACATAGTGAGAAAGCTTTTTCTAAGGTGTAGGTGACAAGAGACGCTTAAAGGACAAAACGAAGCAGCACAACACTGGCATTGTGTGTGCATTTTGCAAACTGATGGAAAACAGTACCTTACCACTCTCCTGCCTTTTGCATTCACATGAATATTGAAAAAGAAGGAGTTTTGGACAACTTTCTTTTCCTTGGTGCAAAACACTGTACAAACCTTTGTGCAACCTCTAGAACACGATAGGAGATGTTTTCTGTCCTGGCACAGTTTCTCCTTGCGAGACATAGTGAGCTTTTTTTTCTAAGGTGTAGGTGACAAGAGACGCTTAAAGGAGCAAAAAACGAAGCAGCACAACACTGGCATTGTGTGTGCATTTTGCAAACTGATGGAAAACAGTACCTTACCACTCTCCTGCCTTTTGCATTCACATGAATATTGAAAAAGAAGGAGTTTTGGACAACTTTTTTTTTCCTTGGTGCAAAACACTGTACAAACCTTTGTGCAACCTCTAGAACACGATAGGAGATGTTTTCTGTCCTGGCACAGTTTCTCCCTTGCGAGACATAGTGAGAAAGCTTTTTCTAAGGTGTAGGTGACAAGAGACGTTTTAAAGGACAAAACGAAGCAGCACAACACTGGCATTGTGTGTGCATTTTGCAAACTGATGGAAAACAGTACCTTACCACTCTCCTGCCTTTTGCATTCACATGAATATTGAAAAAAAGAAGGAGTTTTGGACAACTTCTTTTCCTTGGTGCAAAACACTGTACAAACCTTTGTGCAACCTCTAGAACACGATAGGAGATGTTTTCTGTCCTGGCACAGTTTCTCCCTTGCGAGACATAGTGAGAAAGCTTTTTCTAAGGTGTAGGTGACAAGAGACGCTAAAAGCCAAAAACGAAGCAGCACAACACTGGCATTGTGTGTGCATTTTGTGTGTCTCCATTTTGCAAACTGATGGAAAACAGGAGTTTTACAACTTTTTTTTCCTCCTGCCTTTTGCAAATTCACATGAATATAGAAAAGAAGGAGTTTTGGACAACTTTCTTTTCCTTGGTGAGAAAAAAACACTGTACAAACCTTTGTGCAACCTCTAGAACACGATAGGAGATGTTTTCTGTCCTGGCACAGTTTCTCCTTGCGAGACATAGTGAGAAAGAATTTTTTTCTAAGGTGTAGGTGACAAGAGACGCTAAAGGACAAAAAAACGAAGCAGCACAACACTGGCATTGTGTGTGCATTTTGCAAACTGATGGAAAACAGTACCTTACCACTCCTGCTGCTTTTGCATTCACATGAATAAAAAAAGAAGGAGTTTTGGACAACTTTCTTTTCCTTGGTGCAAAACACTGTACAAACCTTTGTGCAACCTCTAGAACACGATAGGAGATGTTTTCTGTCCTGGCACAGTTTCTCCTTGCGAGACATAGTGAGAAAGTTTTTTTTCTAAGGTGTAGGTGACAAGAGACGCTTAAAGGAAAAAAACGAAGCAGCACAACACTGGCATTGTGTGTGCATTTTGCAAACTGATGGAAAACAGTACCTTACCACTCTCCTGCCTTTTGCATTCACATGAATATTGAAAAAGAAGGAGTTTTGGACAACTTTCTTTTCCTTGGTGCAAAACACTGTACAAACCTTTGTGCAACCTCTAGAACACGATAGGAGATGTTTTCTGTCCTGGCACAGTTTCTCCTTGCGAGACATAGTGAGAAAGCTTTTTTTCTAAGGTGTAGGTGACAAGAGACGCTTAAAGGACAAAAACGAAGCAGCACAACACTGGCATTGTGTGTGCATTTTGCAAACTGATGGAAAACAGTACCTTACCACTCTCCTGCCTTTTGCATTCACATGAATATTGAAAAAGAAGGAGTTTTGGACAACTTTCTTTTCCTTGGTGCAAAACACTGTACAAACCTTTGTGCAACCTCTAGAACACGATAGGAGATGTTTTCTGTCCTGGCACAGTTTCTCCTTGAGACAGACATAGTGAGAAAGTTTTTCTAAGGTGTAGGTGACAAGAGACGCTTAAAGGACAAAACGAAGCAGCACAACACTGGCATTGTGTGTGCATTTTGCAAACTGATGGAAAACAGTACCTTACCACTCTCCTGCCTTTTGCATTCACATGAATATTGAAAAAGAAGGAGTTTTGGACAACTTTCTTTTCCTTGGTGCAAAACACTGTACAAACCTTTGTGCAACCTCTAGAACACGATAGGAGATGTTTTCTGTCCTGGCACAGTTTCTCCTTGCGAGACATAGTGAGAAAGCTTTTTCTAAGGTGTAGGTGACAAGAGACGCTAAAGGACAAAACGAAGCAGCACAACACTGGATGGAAAAACAGTACCTTACCACTCTCCTGCCTTTTGCATTCACATGAATATTGAAAAAAAGAAGGAGTTTTGGACAACTTTCTTTTTTTGGTGCAAAACACTGTACACACTTGTGCAACCTCTAGAACACGATAGGAGACCTGTCCTGGCACAGTTTCTCCTTGCGAGACATAGTGAGAAATGTTTTTCTGTCCTGGCACAGTTTCTCCTTGCCAGACAATAGTGGCATTGTGTGTTTTTGCAAAAGGAAAACAGGTGACAAGAGACGCTTAAAGAAAAAATTGAAAAGAAGAAGCAGCACAACACTGGCATTGTGTGTGCATTTTGCAAACTGATGGAAAACAGTACCTTACCACTCTCCTGCCTTTTGCATTCACATGAATATTGAAAAAAGAAGGAGTTTTGGACAACTTTCTTTTCCTTTGGTGCAAAACACTGTACAAACCTTTGTGCAACCTCTAGAACACGATAGGAGATGTTTTCTGTCCTGGCACAGTTTCTCCTTGCGAGACATGAGAAAGCTTTTTTTTCTAAGGTGTAGGTGACAAGAGACTTAAAGGAAAAAAAACGAAGCAGCACAACACTGGCATTGTGTGTGCATTTTGCAAACTGATGGAAAACAGTACCTTACCACTCTCCTGCCTTTTGCATTCACATGAATATTGAAAAAGAAGGAGTTTTGGACAACTTTCTTTTCCTTGGTGCAAAACACTGTACAAACCTTTGTGCAACCTCTAGAACACGATAGGAGATGTTTTCCTGTCCTGGCACAGTTTTTTGCGAGACATAGTGAGAAAGTTTTTTTTTCTAAGGTGACAGGTGACAAGAGACGCTTAAAGGAAAAGACAACACACAACACTGGCATTTGTGTGCATTTTGCAAACTGATGGAAAACAGTACCTTACCACTCTCCTGCCTTTTGCATTCACATGAAAATATTGAAAAAGAAGGAGTTTTGGACAACTTTCTTCCTTGGTGCAAAACACTGTACAAACCTTTGTGCAACCTCTAGAACACGATAGGAGATGTTTTCTGTCCTGGCACAGTTTTTCCTTGCGAGACATAGTGAGAGCTTTTTTTTTCTAAGGTGTAGGTGACAAGAGACGCTTAAAGGCAAAAAAACGAAGCAGCACAACACTGGCATTGTGTGTGCATTTTGCAAACTGATGGAAAAAACAGTACCTTACCACTCTCCTGCCTTTTGCATTCACATGAATATTGAAAAAGAAGGAGTTTTGGACAACTTTTTTTCCTTGGTGCAAAAACACTACAAAACCTTTGTGCAACCTCTAGAACACGATAGGAGATGTTTTCTGTCCTGGCACAGTTTCTCCTTGCGAGACATAGTGAGAAAGCTTTTTTAAGGTAAGGGTGGTGAAATTTTTTTTAAAGGAGAAAAAAGTAGCACAACACTGGCATTGTGTGTGCATTTTGCAAACTGATGGAAAACAAACAGTACCACTCTCCTGCCCTTTTGCATTCACATGAATATTGAAAAAAAAGAAGGAGTTTTGGACAACTTTCTTTTCCTTGGTGCAAAACACTGTACAAACCTTTGTGCAACCTCTAGAACACGATAGGAGATGTTTTCTGTCCTGGCACAGTTTCTCCTTTGCAGAGATAGTGAGAAACTTTTTTTAAGGTGTAGGTGTGTGACAAAAACGAAGCAGCACAACACTGGCATTGTGTGTGCATTTTGCAAACTGATGGAAAACAGTACCTTACCACCTCCTGCCTGCCTTTTGCATTCACATGAATATTGAAAAAGAAGGAGTTTTGGACAACTTTTTTTTCCTTGGTGCAAAACACTGTACAAACCTTTGTGCAACCTCTAGAACACGATAGGAGATGTTTTCTGTCCTGGCACAGTTTCTCCTTTTGAGACATAGTGAGAAAAGGTTTTTCTAAGGTGAGACATAGTGAGAAAGCTTTTTCTAAGGTGTAGGTGACAAGAGACGCTAAAGGACAAAAGAAGCAGCACAACACTGGCATTGTGTGTGCATTTTGCAAACTGATGGAAAACAGTACCTTACCACTCTCCTGCTTTTTTTGCATTCACATGAATATTGAAAAAAGAAGGAGTTTTGGACAACTTTTTTCCTTGGTGCAAAAACACTGTACAAACCTTTGTGCAACCTCTAGAACACGATAGGAGATGTTTTCTGTCCTGGCACAGTTTTCCTTTGCAGACATAGTGAGAAAGCTTTTTCTAAGGTGTAGGTGACAAGAGACGCTAAAGGCTTAAAGGAAAAAAAAGCAGCACAACACTGGCATTGTGTGTGCATTTTGCAAACTGATGGAAAACAGTACCTTACCACTCTGCTTTTGCATTTTTTTTTGCATTCACATGAATATTGAAAAGAAGGAGTTTTGGACAACTTTCTTTTCCTTGGTGCAAAACACTGTACAAACCTTTGTGCAACCTCTAGAACACGATAGGAGATGTTTTCTGTCCTGGCACAGTTTCTCCCCAGACATAGTGAGAAAGCTTTTTCTAAGGTGTAGGTGACAAGAGACGCTTAAACAAAAAGGAAAAACGAAGCAGCACAACACTGGCATTTTGTGTGTGCATTTTGCAAACTGATGGAAAACAGTACCATTTTACCACTCTCCTTTTTTTTGCATTCACATGAATATTGAAAAAGAAGGAGTTTTGGACAACTTTCTTTTCCTTGGTGCAAAACACTGTACAAACCTTTGTGCAACCTCTAGAACACGATAGGAGATGTTTTCTGTCCTGGCACAGTTTCTCCTTGCGAGACATAGTGAGAAAGCTTTTTCTAAGGTGTAGGTGACAAGAGAGCTAAAGAGAAAAAAAGGACAAAACGAAACAGCACAACACTGGCATTTTGCAAACTGATGGAAAACAAACTGATGAAAAAACAGTACCTCCTGCCTGCCTTTGCATTCACATGAATACATGAAAAAGGAAAAGAAGGAGACAACTTTCTTTTCTTTGGTGCAAAACAAAACACTGTACAAACCTTTGTGCAACCTCTAGAACACGATAGGAGATGTTTTCTGTCCTGTCCTGGCAGTTTTTCCTCCTTGCGAGACATAGTGAGAAAGCTTTTTCTAAGGTGTAGGTGACAAGAGAGAGCTTAAAGGACAAAACGAAGCAGCACAACACAACACTGGTGTGCATTTTGCAAACTGATGGATGAAACAGTTTCTCCCTGCCTTTTGCATTCACATGAATATTGAAAAAAAGAAGTTTTGGACAACTTTTTTTTCCTTGGTGCAAAACACTGTACAAACCTTTGTGCAACCTCTAGAACAGCAGATGTTTGCATTGTGTGCACATTTTGCAAACTGATGGAAAACAGAGAAACCTTTTCTAAGGTGTTTGTGACAAGACATGAAAATTGAAAAAGAAGGACACAACACAACTTTGTTTTCCATTTTGCAAACTGACTGACAAACCTTTGTCTGCCTTTTCTAGAACACGATATTGGAAGGAGTTTTTTCTGTCCTGGCACACTGTACAAACCTTTGTGCAAGACAGAAGTGAGATTTTTTTTTCCTAAGGTCTCCAAGGTGATAGTTTTTTTTAAAGGACAAAAAGAAGCAGCACAACACTGGCATTGTGTGTGCATTTTGCAAACTGATGGAAAACAGTACCTTACCACTCTCCTGCCTTTTGCATTCACATGAATATTGAAAAAGAAGGAGTTTTGGACAACTTTCTTTTCCTTGGTGCAAAACACTGTACAAACCTTTGTGCAACCTCTAGAACACGATAGGAGATTTTTTTCTGTCCTGGCACAGAGAAAGACAGACATAGTGAGAAAGCTTTTTTCTAAGGTGTAGGTGACAAGAGACGCTTAAAGGAAAAAAACGAAGCAGCACAACACTGGCATTGTGTGTGCATTTTGCAAACTGATGGAAAACAGTACCTTACCACTCTCCTGCATTTTTGCATTCACATGAATATTGAAAAAGAAGGAGTTTTGGACAACTTTCTTTTCCTTGGTGCAAAAACACTGTACAAACCTTTGTGCAACCTCTAGAACACGATAGGAGATGTTTTCTGTCCTGGCACAGTTTCTCCTTGCGAGACATAGTGAGAAAGCTTTTTAAGGTGTAGGTGACAAGAGACGCTTAAAGGAAAAACGAAGCAGCACAACACTGGCATTGTGTGTGCATTTTGCAAACTGATGGAAAACAGTACCTTACCACCTCCTGCCTTTTGCATTCACATGAATATTGAAAAAAAAGAAGGAGTTTTGGACAACTTTCTTTTCCTTGCAAAAAAACACTGTACAAACCTTTGTGCAACCTCTAGAACACGATAGGAGATGTTTTTTCCTGTCCTGGCACAGTTTCTCCAGTGAGACATAGTGTTTTTTTTCTAAGGTGTAGGTGACAAGAGACGCTTAAAGGACAAAAACGAAGCAGCACAACACTGGCATTGTGTGTGCATTTTGCAAACTGATGGAAAACAGTACCTTACCACTCTCCTGCCTTTTGCATTCACATGAATGAAAAAAAAAGGAGTGAATTTTGAAACTTTTTCTTTTTGGTGCAAAACACTGTACAAACCTTTGTGCAAAAACTAGAACACGATACAGATGTTTTCTGTTTGCACAGTTTCTAGAACACATGATAGGAGATGTTTTCTGTCCAAGGCACAAAGGACAAAAGAAAGAAGACAGACATAGTGAGTTTTTCTAAGGTAAGGTGAAGAGACAAGAGACTGCCAAAAAAGGACAAAAACGAAGCAGCACAACACTGTGCATTGTTTTGCATTTTGCAAACTGACAGAAAACAGTACTTTTTACCACTCTCCTGATTCACATGAACATTGATTGAAGGAGTGAAAAAGTTTTTTCTTTTTTTTGCAACAAACACTGTTTTCTTTGGTGCAAAACACTGTAGGACAAACCTGGCACAGCAACCTCTAGACATAGTGAGAAAGTTTTAGAGAGTGTTTTTGTCCTGGCACAGTTTTCCTTGAGACAGACATAGTGAGAATTTTTTTTTCTAAGGTGTAGGTGACAAGAGACGCTAAAGGAAACAAAAACGAAGCAGCACAACACTGGCATTTGTGTGCATTTTGGAAAACTGATGGAAAACAGTACCTTTTACCACTCTCCTGCCTTTTGCATTCACATGAATGAAAAAGAAGGAGTTTTGGACAACTTTTTTTCCTTGGTGCAAAAAAACACTGTACAAACCTTTGTGCAACCTCTAGAACACGATAGGAGATGTTTTCTGTCCTGGCACAGTTTCTCCTTGCGAGACATAGTGAGAAAGCTTTTTCTAAGGTGTAGGTGACAAGAGACGCTTAAAAGGACAAAAACGAAGCAGCACAACACTGGCATTGTGTGTGCATTTTGCAAACTGATGGAAAACAGTACCTTACCACTCTCCTGCCTTTTGCATTCACATGAATATTGAAAAAGAAGGAGTTTTGGACAACTTTCTTTTTCCTTGGTGCAAAACACTGTACAAACCTTTGTGCAACCTCTAGAACACGATAGGAGATGTTTTCTGTCCTGGCACAGTTTCTCCTTTGCGAGAGACATAGTGAGTTTTTTTCTAAGGTGTAGGTGACAAGAGACGTGTAAAAGGTGACAAGAGCAGCACAACACTGGCATTGTGTGTGCATTTTGCAAAGCACTTACCTCCTCCTGCCTTTTGCAACATGAATAAAAAAAAAAGAAGGAGTTTTGGACAACTTTCTTTGTGTGCATTTTGCAAACTGATGGAAAAACAGTACTTTTACCACTTCCTGGCATTGTTTTGCATTTTGCAAACTGACATGAATATTGCATTCAAAAAAGAAGGAGTTTTGGACAACTTTTTTTCCTTGGTGCAAAACACTGTACAAACCTTTGTGCAACCTCTAGAACACGATAGGAGATGTTTTCTGTCCTGGCACAGTTTCTCCTTGGTGAGACATAGTGAGAGTTTTTTTTCTAAGGTGTAGGTGACAAGAGACGCTAAAGGACAAAACGAAGCAGCACAACACTGGCATTGTGTGTGCATTTTGCAAACTGATGGAAAACAGTACCTTACCACTCTCCTGCCTTTTGCATTCACATGAATATTGAAAAAGAAGGAGTTTTTGGACAACTTTTTTTCCTTGGTGCAAAACACTGTACAAACCTTTGTGCAACCTCTAGAACACGATAGGAGATGTTTTCTGTCCTGGCACAGTTTCGAGACCTTGAGAAAGACATAGTGAGAAAGCTTTTTTCTAAGGTGTAGGTGACAAGAGACGCTAAAGGAAATTGTGTGTGAAGCAGCACAACACTGGCATTGTGTGTGCATTTTGCAAACTGATGGAAAACAGTACCTTTACCACTCTCCTGCCTTTTGCATTCACATGAATATTGAAAAAGAAGGAGTTTTGGACAACTTTCTTTTCCTTGGTGCAAAACACTGTACAAACCTTTGTGCAACCTCTAGAACACGATAGGAGATGTTTTCTGTCCTGGCACAGTTTCTCCTTGCGACAGACATAGTGAGAATTTTTTTTCTAAGGTGTAGGTGACAAGAGCTTAAAGGACAAAAGGACAAAACGAAGCAGCACAACACTGGCATTGTGTGTGCATTTTTGCAAACTGATGGAAAACAGTACCTTTACCACTCTCCTGCCTTTTGCATTCACATGAATATTGAAAAAGAAGGAGTTTTGGACAACTTTCTTTTCCTTTGGTGCAAAACACTGTACAAACCTTTGTGCAACCTCTAGAACACGATAGGAGATGTTTTCTGTCCTGGCACAGTTTCTCCTTAGGAGACATAGTGAGAAGCTTTTTTTCTAAGGTGTAGGTGACAAGAGACGCTTAAAGGACAAAACGAAGCAGCACAACACTGGCATTGTGTGTGCATTTTGCAAACTGATGGAAAAACAGTATTGTGTGTGCATTTTGCAAACTGATGGAAAACAGTACCTTACCACTCTCCTGCCTTTTGCATTCACATGAATATTGAAAAAGAAGGAGTTTTGGACAACTTTCTTTTCCTTGGTGCAAAACACTGTACAAACCTTTGTGCAACCTCTAGAACACGATAGGAGATGTTTTCTGTCCTGGCACAGTTTCTCCTTGCGAGACATAGTGAGAAAGGTTTTTCTAAGGTGTAGGTGACAAGAGACGCTAAAGGGAAAAAACGAAGCAGCACAACACTGGCATTGTGTGTGCATTTTGCAAACTGATGGAAAACAGTACCTTACCACTCTCCTGCCTTTTGCATTCACATGAATATTGAAAAAGAAGGAGTTTTGGACAACTTTCTTTTCCTTGGTGCAAAACACTGTACAAACCTTTGTGCAACCTCTAGAACACGATAGGAGATGTTTTCTGTCCTGGCACAGTTTCTCCTTGCGAGACATAGTGAGAAAGCTTTTTTCTAAGGTGTAGGTGACAAGAGACGCTTAAAAAGGACAAAACGAAGCAGCACAACACTGGCATTGTGTGTGCATTTTGCAAACTGATGGAAAACAGTACCTTACCACTCTCCTGCCTTTTGCATTCACATGAATATTGAAAAAAAAGAAGGAGTTTTGGACAACTTTTTTTTCCTTGGTGCAAAACACTGTACAAACCTTTGTGCAACCTCTAGAACACGATAGGAGATGTTTTCTGTCCTGGCACAGTTTCTCCTTGCGAGACATAGTGAGCTTTTTTTTCTAAGGTGTAGGTGACAAGAGACGCTAAAAAGGACAAAACGAAGCAGCACAACACTGGCATTTGTGTGCATTTTGAAAAACTGACTCTCCTGCCTTTTGCATTCACATGACCTTAGAAGGAGTTTTCCTGCCTTTTGCATTCACATGAATATTGAAAAAGAAGGAGTTTTGGACAACTTTTTTTTTTTCCTTGGTGCAAAAACACTGTACAATTTTTTGTGCAACCTCTAGAACACGATAGGAGATGTTTTCTGTCCTGGCACAGTTTCTCCTTGACAAGAGACATAGTGAGAAAGTTTTTTTTTTCTAAGGTGTAGGTGACAAGAGACGCTAAAGGACAAAAACGAAGCAGCACAACACTGGCATTGTGTGTGCATTTTGCAAACTGATGGAAAACAGTACCTTACCACTCTCCTGCCTTTTGCATTCACATGAATATTGAAAAAGAAGGAGTTTTGGACAACTTTCTTTTCCTTTGGTGCAAAACACTGTACAAACCTTTGTGCAACCTCTAGAACACGATAGGAGATGTTTTCTGTCCTGGCACAGTTTCTCCCTTGCCAGACATAGTGAGAAGCTTTTTTTCTAAGGTGTAGGTGACAAGAGACGCTAAAGGACAAAACGAAGCAGCACAACACTGGCATTGTGTGTGCATTTTGCAAACTGATGGAAAACAGTACCTTACCACTCTCCTGCCTTTTGCATTCACATGAATATTGAAAAAGAAGGAGTTTTGGACAACTTTCTTTTCCTTGGTGCAAAAAACACTGTACAAACCTTTGTGCAACCTCTAGAACACGATAGGAGATGTTTTCTGTCCTGGCACAGTTTCTTTTTTTGCGAGACATAGTGAGAAAGCTTTTTCTAAGGTGTAGGTGACAAGAGAGATTTTTAAAGGGAAAAACGAAGCAGCACAACACTGGCATTGTGTGTGCATTTTGCAAACTGATGGAAAACAGTACCTTACCACTCTCCTGCCTTTTGCATTCACATGAATATTGAAAAAGAAGGAGTTTTGGACAACTTTCTTTTCCTTTGGTGCAAAACACTGTACAAACCTTTGTGCAACCTCTAGAACACGATAGGAGATGTTTTCTGTCCTGGCACAGTTTCTCCTTGCCAGACATAGTGAGAAAGTTTTTCTAAGGTGTAGGTGACAAGAGACGCTTAAAGGACAAAAACGAAGCAGCACAACACTGGCATTGTGTGTGCATTTTGCAAACTGATGGAAAACAGTACCTTACCACTCTCCTGCCTTTTGCATTCACATGAATATTGAAAAAGAAGGAGTTTTGGACAACTTTCTTTTCCTTGGTGCAAAACACTGTACAAACCTTTGTGCAACCTCTAGAACACGATAGGAGATGTTTTCTGTCCTGGCACAGTTTCTCCTTGCGAGACATAGTGAGAAAGCTTTTTCTAAGGTGTAGGTGACAAGAGACGCTTAAAGGACAAAACGAAGCAGCACAACACTGGCATTGTGTGTGCATTTTGCAAACTGATGGAAAACAGTACCTTACCACTCTCCTGCCTTTTGCATTCACATGAATATTGAAAAAGAAGGAGTTTTGGACAACTTTCTTTTCCTTGGTGCAAAACACTGTACAAACCTTTGTGCAACCTCTAGAACACGATAGGAGATGTTTTCTGTCCTGGCACAGTTTCTCCTTGCGAGACATAGTGAGAAGGGTTTTTCTAAGGTGTAGGTGACAAGAGACGCTTAAAGGACAAAACGAAGCAGCACAACACTGGCATTGTGTGTGCATTTTGCAAACTGATGGAAAACAGTACCTTACCACTCTCCTGCCTTTTGCATTCACATGAATATTGAAAAAGAAGGAGTTTTGGACAACTTTCTTTTCCTTGGTGCAAAACACTGTACAAACCTTTGTGCAACCTCTAGAACACGATAGGAGATGTTTTCTGTCCTGGCACAGTTTCTCCTTGCCAGACATAGTGAGAAAGCTTTTTCTAAGGTGTAGGTGACAAGAGACGCTTAAAGGACAAAACGAAGCAGCACAACACTGGCATTGTGTGTGCATTTTGCAAACTGATGGAAAAACAGTACCTTACCACTCTCCTGCCTTTTGCATTCACATGAATATTGAAAAAGAAGGAGTTTTGGACAACTTTTTTTCCTTGGTGCAAAACACTGTACAAACCTTTGTGCAACCTCTAGAACACGATAGGAGATGTTTTCTGTCCTGGCACAGTTTCTCCTTGCGAGACATAGTGAAGCTTTTTTTTCTAAGGTGTAGGTGACAAGAGACGCTTAAAGGACAAAACGAAGCAGCACAACACTGGCATTGTGTGTGCATTTTGCAAACTGATGGAAAACAGTACCTTACCACTCTCCTGCCTTTTGCATTCACATGAATATTGAAAAAGAAGGAGTTTTGGACAACTTTCTTTTCCTTGGTGCAAAACACTGTACAAACCTTTGTGCAACCTCTAGAACACGATAGGAGATGTTTTCTGTCCTGGCACAGTTTCTCCTTGCGAGACATAGTGAGAAAGCTTTTTCTAAGGTGTAGGTGACAAGAGAGACGCTAAAGGACAAAACGAAGCAGCACAACACTGGCATTGTGTGTGCATTTTGCAAACTGATGGAAAAACAGTACCTTACCACTCTCCTTTTTTGCATTCACATGAATATTGAAAAAGAAGGAGTTTTGGACAACTTTCTTTTCCTTGGTGCAAAAAACACTGTACAAACCTTTGTGCAACCTCTAGAACACGATAGGAGATGTTTTCTGTCCTGGCACAGTTTCTCCTTGCGAGACATAGTGAGAAAGCTTTTTCTAAGGTGTAGGTGACAAGAGACGCTAAAGGACAAAACGAAGCAGCACAACACTGGCATTGTGTGTGCATTTTGCAAACTGATGGAAAACAGTACCTTACCACTCTCCTGCCTTTTGCATTCACATGAATATTGAAAAAGAAGGAGTTTTGACAACTTTCTTTTCCTTGGTGCAAAACACTGTACAAACCTTTGTGCAACCTCTAGAACACGATAGGAGATGTTTTCTGTCCTGGCACAGTTTCTCCTTGCGAGACATAGTGAGAAAGGTTTTTCTAAGGTGTAGGTGACAAGAGACGCTAAAGGACAAAAAAACGAAGCAGCACAACACTGGCATTGTGTGTGCATTTTGCAAACTGATGGAAAACAGTACCTTACCACTCTCCTGCCTTTTGCATTCACATGAATATTGAAAAAGAAGGAGTTTTGGACAACTTTCTTTTCCTTGGTGCAAAACACTGTACAAACCTTTGTGCAACCTCTAGAACACGATAGGAGATGTTTTCTGTCCTGGCACAGTTTCTCCTTGCGAGACATAGTGAGAAAGCTTTTTCTAAGGTGTAGGTGACAAGAGACGCTTAAAGGACAAAACGAAGCAGCACAACACTGGCATTGTGTGTGCATTTTGCAAACTGATGGAAAACAGTACCTTACCACTCTCCTGCCTTTTGCATTCACATGAATATTGAAAAAGAAGGAGTTTTGGACAACTTTCTTTTCCTTGGTGCAAAACACTGTACAAACCTTTGTGCAACCTCTAGAACACGATAGGAGATGTTTTCTGTCCTGGCACAGTTTCCCTTGCGAGACATAGTGAGAAAGGTTTTTCTAAGGTGTAGGTGACAAGAGAGACGCTAAAGGACAAAAACGAAGCAGCACAACACTGGCATTGTGTGTGCATTTTGCAAACTGATGGAAAACAGTACCTTACCACTCTCCTGCCTTTTGCATTCACATGAATATTGAAAAAGAAGGAGTTTTGGACAACTTTCTTTTCCTTGGTGCAAAACACTGTACAAACCTTTGTGCAACCTCTAGAACACGATAGGAGATGTTTTCTGTCCTGGCACAGTTTCTCCTTGCGAGACATAGTGAGAAAGCTTTTTCTAAGGTGTAGGTGACAAGAGACGCTAAAGGACAAAACGAAGCAGCACAACACTGGCATTGTGTGTGCATTTTGCAAACTGATGGAAAACAGTACCTTACCACTCTCCTGCCTTTTGCATTCACATGAATATTGAAAAAGAAGGAGTTTTGGACAACTTTCTTTTCCTTGGTGCAAAACACTGTACAAACCTTTGTGCAACCTCTAGAACACGATAGGAGATGTTTTCTGTCCTGGCACAGTTTCTCCTTGCGAGACATAGTGAGAAAGCTTTTTCTAAGGTGTAGGTGACAAGAGACGCTAAAGGCGAAAAACGAAGCAGCACAACACTGGCATTGTGTGTGCATTTTGCAAACTGATGGAAAACAGTACCTTACCACTCTCCTGCCTTTTGCATTCACATGAATATTGAAAAAGAAGGAGTTTTGGACAACTTTCTTTTCCTTGGTGCAAAAACACTGTACAAACCTTTGTGCAACCTCTAGAACACGATAGGAGATGTTTTCTGTCCTGGCACAGTTTCTCCTTGCCGAGACATAGTGAGAAAGGTTTTTCTAAGGTGTAGGTGACAAGAGACGCTTAAAGGACAAAACGAAGCAGCACAACACTGGCATTGTGTGTGCATTTTGCAAACTGATGGAAAACAGTACCTTACCACTCTCCTGCCTTTTGCATTCACATGAATATTGAAAAAGAAGGAGTTTTGGACAACTTTCTTTTTCCTTGGTGCAAAACACTGTACAAACCTTTGTGCAACCTCTAGAACACGATAGGAGATGTTTTCTGTCCTGGCACAGTTTCTCCTTTGCGAGACATAGTGAGAAAGCTTTTTCTAAGGTGTAGGTGACAAGAGACGCTTAAAGGACAAAACGAAGCAGCACAACACTGGCATTGTGTGTGCATTTTGCAAACTGATGGAAAACAGTACCTTACCACTCTCCTGCCTTTTGCATTCACATGAATATTGAAAAAGAAGGAGTTTTGGACAACTTTCTTTTCCTTGGTGCAAAACACTGTACAAACCTTTGTGCAACCTCTAGAACACGATAGGAGATGTTTTCTGTCCTGGCACAGTTTCTCCCTTGCCAGACATAGTGAGAAAGCTTTTTCTAAGGTGTAGGTGACAAGAGACGCTTAAAGGACAAAAGGAAGCAGCACAACACTGGCATTGTGTGTGCATTTTGCAAACTGATGGAAAACAGTACCTACCACTCTCCTGCCTTTTGCATTCACATGAATATTGAAAAAAAGAAGGAGTTTTGGACAACTTTCTTTTCCTTGGTGCAAAACACTGTACAAACCTTTGTGCAACCTCTAGAACACGATAGGAGATGTTTTCTGTCCTGGCACAGTTTCTCCTTGCGAGACATAGTGAGAAAGCTTTTTTCTAAGGTGTAGGTGACAAGAGACGCTTAAAGGACAAAACGAAGCAGCACAACACTGGCATTGTGTGTGCATTTTGCAAACTGATGGAAAACAGTACCTTACCACTCTCCTGCCTTTTGCATTCACATGAATATTGAAAAAGAAGGAGTTTTGGACAACTTTCTTTTTTTTGGTGCAAAACACTGTACAAACCTTTGTGCAACCTCTAGAACACGATAGGAGATGTTTTCTGTCCTGGCACAGTTTCTCCCTTGCGAGACATAGTGAGAAAGCTTTTTCTAAGGTGTAGGTGACAAGAGACGCTTAAAGGACAAAACGAAGCAGCACAACACTGGCATTGTGTGTGCATTTTGCAAACTGATGGAAAACAGTACCTTACCACTCTCCTGCCTTTTGCATTCACATGAATATTGAAAAAGAAGGAGTTTTGGACAACTTTCTTTTCCTTGGTGCAAAAAACACTGTACAAACCTTTGTGCAACCTCTAGAACACGATAGGAGATGTTTTCTGTCCTGGCACAGTTTCTCCTTGCCAGACATAGTGAGAAAGCTTTTTCTAAGGTGTAGGTGACAAGAGACGCTAAAGGACAAAACGAAGCAGCACAACACTGGCATTGTGTGTGCATTTTGCAAACTGATGGAAAACAGTACCTTACCACTCTCCTGCCTTTTGCATTCACATGAATATTGAAAAAGAAGGAGTTTTGGACAACTTTCTTTTCCTTGGTGCAAAACACTGTACAAACCTTTGTGCAACCTCTAGAACACGATAGGAGATGTTTTCTGTCCTGGCACAGTTTCTCCTTGCGAGACATAGTGAGAAAGCTTTTTCTAAGGTGTAGGTGACAAGAGACGCTTAAAGGACAAAAGGAAGCAGCACAACACTGGCATTGTGTGTGCATTTTGCAAACTGATGGAAAACAGTACCTTACCACTCTCCTGCCTTTTGCATTCACATGAATATTGAAAAGAAGGAGTTTTGGACAACTTTCTTTTCCTTGGTGCAAAACACTGTACAAACCTTTGTGCAACCTCTAGAACACGATAGGAGATGTTTTCTGTCCTGGCACAGTTTCTCCTTGCCAGACATAGTGAGAAAGCTTTTTCTAAGGTGTAGGTGACAAGAGACGCTTAAAGGACAAAACGAAGCAGCACAACACTGGCATTGTGTGTGCATTTTGCAAACTGATGGAAAACAGTACCTTACCACTCTCCTGCCTTTTGCATTCACATGAATATTGAAAAAGAAGGAGTTTTGGACAACTTTCTTTTCCTTGGTGCAAAACACTGTACAAACCTTTGTGCAACCTCTAGAACACGATAGGAGATGTTTTCTGTCCTGGCACAGTTTCTCCTTGCGAGACATAGTGAGAAAGCTTTTTCTAAGGTGTAGGTGACAAGAGACGCTTAAAGGACAAAAGGAAGCAGCACAACACTGGCATTGTGTGTGCATTTTGCAAACTGATGGAAAACAGTACCTTACCACTCTCCTGCCTTTTTGCATTCACATGAATATTGAAAAGAAGGAGTTTTGGACAACTTTCTTTTCCTTGGTGCAAAAACACTGTACAAACCTTTGTGCAACCTCTAGAACACGATAGGAGATGTTTTCTGTCCTGGCACAGTTTCTCCTTATGAGACATAGTGAGAAAGCTTTTTCTAAGGTGTAGGTGACAAGAGACGCTTAAAGGACAAAAACGAAGCAGCACAACACTGGCATTGTGTGTGCATTTTGCAAACTGATGGAAAACAGTACCTTACCACTCTCCTGCCTTTTGCATTCACATGAATATTGAAAAAGAAGGAGTTTTGGACAACTTCTTTTCCTTGGTGCAAAAACACTGTACAAACCTTTGTGCAACCTCTAGAACACGATAGGAGATGTTTTCTGTCCTGGCACAGTTTCTCCTTGCGAGACATAGTGAGAAAGCTTTTTCTAAGGTGTAGGTGACAAGAGACGCTAAAGGACAAAACGAAGCAGCACAACACTGGCATTGTGTGTGCATTTTGCAAACTGATGGAAAACAGTACCTTACCACTCTCCTGCCTTTTGCATTCACATGAATATTGAAAAAGAAGGAGTTTTGGACACTTTTTTTTTCCTTGGTGCAAAAACACTGTACAAACCTTTGTGCAACCTCTAGAACACGATAGGAGATGTTTTCTGTCCTGGCACAGTTTCTCCTTTGCCAGACATAGTGAGAAAGCTTTTTCTAAGGTGTAGGTGACAAGAGACGCTAAAGGACAAAACGAAGCAGCACAACACTGGCATTGTGTGTGCATTTTGCAAACTGATGGAAAACAGTACCTTACCACTCTCCTGCCTTTTTGCATTCACATGAATATTGAAAAAGAAGGAGTTTTGGACAACTTTCTTTTCCTTGGTGCAAAACACTGTACAAACCTTTGTGCAACCTCTAGAACACGATAGGAGATGTTTTCTGTCCTGGCACAGTTTCTCCTTGCGAGACATAGTGAGAAAGGTTTTTCTAAGGTGTAGGTGACAAGAGACGCTTAAAGGACAAAAGGAAGCAGCACAACACTGGCATTGTGTGTGCATTTTGCAAACTGATGGAAAACAGTACCTTACCACTCTCCTGCCTTTTGCATTCACATGAATATTGAAAAAGAAGGAGTTTTGGACAACTTTCTTTTCCTTGGTGCAAAAACACTGTACAAACCTTTGTGCAACCTCTAGAACACGATAGGAGATGTTTTCTGTCCTGGCACAGTTTCTCCTTGCGAGACATAGTGAGAAAGGTTTTTCTAAGGTGTAGGTGACAAGAGACGCTTAAAGGACAAAAGGAAGCAGCAGGAAAACAGTACCTTACCACTCTCCTGCCTTTTGCATTCACATGAATATTGAAAAGAAGGAGTTTTGGACAACTTTCTTTTCCTTGGTGCAAAACACTGTACAAACCTTTGTGCAACCTCTAGAACACGATAGGAGATGTTTTCTGTCCTGGCACAGTTTCTCCTTGCGAGACATAGTGAGAAAGCTTTTTCTAAGGTGTAGGTGACAAGAGACGCTAAAGGACAAAACGAAGCAGCACAACACTGGCATTGTGTGTGCATTTTGCAAACTGATGGAAAACAGTACCTTACCACTCTCCTGCCTTTTGCATTCACATGAATATTGAAAAGAAGGAGTTTTGGACAACTTTCTTTTCCTTGGTGCAAAACACTGTACAAACCTTTGTGCAACCTCTAGAACACGATAGAGATGTTAAACAGTACCTTACCACTCTCCTGCCTTTTGCATTCACATGAATATTGAAAAGAAGGAGTTTTGGACAACTTTCTTTTCCTTGGTGCAAAACACTGTACAAACCTTTTGTGCAACCTCTAGAACACGATAGGAGATGTTTTCTTGTCCTGG